>NW_027490097.1:866000-1010036 GCF_050948175.1 Xylocopa sonorina
TGATTCTTAAAACGCGATATCGCACCTCAATTCTATGTTTCATGGTAAGATATAATATGATTTGCGAAGTGTTATGTATTCCTCGTCTACACTTCAAATGAATGTAAATGCGACACTTCCTAGCAAGGAAATTGCGTATGCAGATGTCTACGTATCGTAGCAATAGATTTCTAATTCTTCTTAAAACGCGATATCGCATCTCATTTCTATGTTTCATGGTAAGATATAATATGATTTGCGAAGTGTCATGTATTCCTCGTCTACACTTCAAATGAATGTAAATGCGACACTTCCTTGCTAGGAAATAGCGTCTGCAGATGTCTAGGTATCGTAGCAATAGAGTCCAAATGCTTCTTAAAACGAGATATTGCATCTCATATCTATGTTTCATGATAATATATAATATTCATTGCGAAGTGTTATGCATTCCTCGTATACGAATCCACTGAATGTAAATGCGACACTTCCTTGCAAGGAAATAGCGTTTGCAGTTGTCTACGTATCGTAGCAGTAGTGTTCTTATGATTCTTAAAACGCGATATCGCATCTCATTTCTATGTTTATTGGTAAGATATAATATGATTTGCGAAGTGTTATGTATTCCTCATCTACACTTCAATTGAATGTAAATGCGGCACTTCCTTGCTAGGAAATAGCGTTTGCAGATGTCTACGTATCGTAGCAATAGATATCTAAAGCTTCTTAGAACGCGATTTCGCATCTCATTTCTATGTTTCCTGGTAAGATATAATATGATTTGCGAAGTGTCATGTATTCCTCCTCTACACTTCAAAGGAATGTGAATGCGACACTTCCTCGCTAGGAAATAGCGTTTGCAGATGTCTGCGTATCGTAGCAATAGAGTTCTTATGATTCTTAAAACGCGATATTGCATCTCATTTCTATGTTTCATGGTAAGATATAATATGATTTGCGAAGTGTCATGTATTCCTCGTCTACACTTCAAATGAATGTAAATGCGACACTTCCTTGCTAGGAAATAGCGTCTGCAGATGTCTAGGTATCGTAGCGATAGTGTTCTAATGCTTCTTAAAACGCGATATCGCATTACATTCCTATGTTTCATGGTAAGATATAATATGATTTGCGAAGTGTTATGTATTCCTCGTCTACACTTCAAATGAATGTAATTGCGACACTTTCTTGCCAGGAAATAGCGTTTGCAAATGTCTACCTATCGTAGCAATAGTGTTCTAATGCTTCTTAAAACGCGATATCGCATCTCATATCTATGTTTCATGATAAGATATAATATTCATTGCGAAGTGTTATGCATTCCTCGTATACGAATCAAATGAATGTAAATGCGACACTTCCTTGCTAGGAAATAGCGTCTGCAGATGTCTAGGTATCGTAGCGATAGTGTTCTAATGCTTCTTAAAACGCGATATCGCATCACATTCCTATGTTTCATGGTAAGATATAATATGATTTGCGAAGTGTTATGTATTCCTCGTCTACACTTCAAATGAATGTAAATGCGACACTTCCTCACAAGGAAATAGCGTTTGCAGGTGTCAACGTATCGTAGCAATAGAGTTCTTATGATTCTTAAAACCCGAAATCGCATCTCATTTCTATGTTTCATGGTAAGATATAATATGATTTGCGATGTGTTATGTATTCCTCGTCTACACTTCATATGAATGTGAATACGACACTTCCTCGCTAGGAAATAGCGTTTGCAGATGTCTACGTATCGTAGCAATAGAGTTCTTGTGATTCTTAAAACGCGATATCGCATCTCATTCCTATGTTTTATGGTAAGATATAATATGAGTTGCGAAGTGTTATGTATTCCTCGTCCACACTTCAAATGAATGTAAATGCGACACTTTGTTGCTAGGAAATAGCGTCTGCAGATGTCTAGGTATCGTAGCGATAGTGTTCTAATGCTTCTTAAAACGCGATATCGCATCATATTCCTATGTTTCATGGTAAGATATAATATGATTTGCGAAGTGTTATGTATTCCTCGTCTACACTTCAAATGAATGTAATTGCGACACTTCCTTGCCAGGAAATAGCGTTTGCAAATGTCTACCTACCGTAGCAATAGTGTTCTAATGCTTCTTAAAACGCGAGATCGCATCTCATTTCTATGTTTCATGGTAAGATATAACATGAATTGCGAAGTGTCATGTATTCCTCGTCTACACTTCAAATGAATGTAAATGCGACACTTCCTTGCTAGGATATAGCGTTTGCAGATGTCTACGTATCGTAGCAATAGAGTTCTTATGATTCTTAGAACGCGATATTGCATCTCATTTCTATGTTTCATGGTAAGATATAATATGATTTGCGAAGTGACATGTATTCCTCGTCTACACTTCAAATGAATGTAAATGAGACACTTCCTTGCTAGGAAATAGCGTCTGCAGATGATTAGTTATCGTAGCAATAGAGTTCTTATGTTTCTTAAAACGAGATGTTGCATCTAATTTCTATGTTTCATGGTAAGATATAATATGATTTGCGAAGTGTCATGTATTCCTCGTCTACACTGCAAATGAATGTAAATGCGACACTTCCTTGCTAGGAAATAGCGTCTGCAGATGATTAGTTATCGTAGCAATAGAGTTCTTATGATCCTTAAAACGCGATATCGCATCTCATTTCTGTGTTTCATTGTAAGATATAATATGATTTGCGAAGTGTTATGTATTCCTCGTCTACACTTCAAATGAATGTAAATGCGACACTTCCTTGCAAGGAAATAGCGTTTGCAGATGTCTACGTATCGTAGCAATAGAGTACTTATGATTCTTAAAACGCGATATTGCATCTCATTTCTATGTTTCATGGTAAGATATTATATAATTTGCGAAGTGTTATGTATCCCTCGTCAACACTTCAAATGAATGTAAATGCGACACTTCCTTGCATGGAAATAGCGTTTGCAGATGTCTACGTATCTTAATAATAGAGTTCTTATGATTCTTAAAACGCGATATCGCATCTCATTTCTATGTTTCATGGTAACATATAATATGATTTGCGAAGTGTTATGTATTCCTCGTCTACACTTCAAATGAATGTGAATGCGACACTTCCTTGCTAGGAAATAGCGTCTGCAGATGTCTAGGTATCGCAGCAATAGAGTTCTAATGCTTCTTAAAACGCGATATCGCATCTCATTCCTATGTTTCATGGTAAGATGTAATATGATTTGCGAAGTGTTATGTATTCCTCGTCTACACTTCACAGGAGTGTGAATGCGACACTTCCTCGCTATGAAATAGCGTTTGCAGATGTCTACGTATCGTAGCAATAGAGTTCTTATGATTCTTAAAACGCGATATCGCATCTCATTTCTATGTTTTATGTTAAGATATAATATGATTTGCGAAGTGTTATGTATTCCCCGTCTACACTTCAAATGAATGTAAATGCGACACTCCCTTGCTAGGAAATAGCGTGTGCAGATGTCTAGGTATCGTAGCGATAGAGTTCTAATGCTTCTTAAAACGCGATATCGCATCTCATTTCTATGTTTCATGGTAAGATATAATATGATTTGCGAAGTGTTATGTATTCCTCGTCTACACTTCAAATGAATGTAAATGCGACACTTCCTTGCAAAGAAATAGCGTTTGCAGATGTCTAGGTATCGTAGCAATAGATATCTAATGCTTCTTAAAACGCGATATCGCATCTCATTTCTATGTTTCATGGTACGATATAATATGATTTGCGAAGTGTCATGTATTCCTCGTCTACACTTCAAATGAATGTAAATGCGACACTTCCTAGCAAGGAAATAGCGTTTGCAGATGTCTACGTATCATAGTAATAGATTTCTAATGCTTCTTAAGACGCGATATCGCATCTCATATCTATGTTTCATGGTAAGATATAATATGATTTGCGAAGTGTTATGTATTCCTCGTCTACACATCAAAGGAATGTGAATGCGACACTTGCTCGCTAGGAAATAGCGTTTGCAGATGTCTACGTATCGTAACAATAGATTTCTAATGGTTCTTAAAACGCGATATCGCATCTCATTTCTATGTTTCATGGTAAGATATAATATGATTTGCGAAGTGTCATGTATTCCTCGTCTACACTTCAAATGAATGTAAATGCGACACTTCCTTGCTAGGAAATAGCGTCTGCAGATGTCTAAGTATCGTAGCGATAGAGTTCTAATGCTTCTTAAAACGCGATATCGCATCTCATTTCTATGTTTCATGGTAAGATATAATATGATTTGCGAAGTGTTATGTATTCCTCGTCTACAATTCAAGTGAATGTAAATGCGGCACTTCCTTGCAAAGAAATAGCGTTTGCAGATGTCTACGTAACGTAGCAATAGATATCTAATGCTTCTTAAAACGCGATATCGCATCTCATTTCTATGTTTCCTGGTAAGATATAATATGATTTGCGAAGTGTCATGTATTCCTCGTCTACACTTCAAATGAATGTAAATGCGACACTTCCTTGCTAGGAAATAGCGTCTGCAGATGTCTAGGTATCGTAGCAATAGAGTTCAAATGCTTCTTAAAACGAGATATTGCATCTCATATCTATGTTTCATGATAAGATATAATATTCATTGCGAAGTGTTATGCATTCCTCGTATACGAATCAAATGAATGTAAATGCGACACTTCCTTGCAAGGAAATAGCGTTTGCAGTTGTCTACGCATCGTAGCAATAGAATTCTTATGATTCTTAAAACGCGATATCGCATCTCATTTCTATCTTTCATGGTAAGATATAATATGATTTGCGAAGTGTTATGTATTCCTCGTCTACACTTCAAATGAATGTGAATGCGACACTTCTTCGCTAGGAAATAGCGTTTGCAGATGTCTACGTATCGTAGCGGTAGTGTTCTTATGATTCTTAAAACGCGATATCGCATCTCATTACTATGTTTCATGGTAAGATATAATATGATTTGCGAAGTGTTATGTATTCCTCATCTACACTTCAATTGAATGAAAATGCGACACTTCCTTGCTAGGAAATAGCGTCTGCAGATGTCTAGGTATCGTAGCGATAGTGTTCTAATGCTTCTTAAAACGCGATATCGCATCACATTCCTATGTTTCATGGTAAGATATAATATGATTTGCGAAGTGTTATGTATTCCTCGTCTACACTTCAAATGAATGTAATTGCGACACTTCCTTGCCAGGAAATAGCGTTTGCAAATGTCTACCTATCGTTGCAATAGTGTTCTAATGCTTCTTAAAACGCGATATCGCATCTCATTTCTATGTTTCATGGTAAGATATAATATGAATTGCGAGGTGTCATGTATTCCTCGTCTACACTTCAAATGAATGTAAATGCGACACTTCCTTGCTAGGAAATAGCGTCTGCAAATGTCTAGGTATCGTAGCAATAGAGTTCAAATGCTTCTTAAAACGAGATGTTGCATCTCATTTCTATGTTTCATGGTAAGATATAATATGATTTGCGAAGTGTCATGTATTCCTCGTCTACACTTCAAATGAATGTAAATGCGACACTTACTTGCTAGGAAATAGCGTCTGCAGATGATTAGGTATCGTAGCAATAGAGTTCTTATTATTCTTAAAACGCGATATCGCATCTCATTTCTATGTTTCATGGTAAGATATTATATGATTTGCGAAGTGTTATGTATTCCTCGTCTACACTTTAAAGGAATGTGAATGCGACACTTCCTCGCTAGGAAATAGCGCTTGCAGATGTCTACGTATCGTAGCAATAGAGTTCTTATGATTCTTAAAACGCGATATCGCATCTCATTTCTATGTTTTATGTTAAGATATAATATGATTTGCGAAGTGTTATGTATTCTTCGTCTACACTTCAAATGAATGTAAATGCGACACTCCCTTGCTAGGAAATAGCGTCTGCAGATGTCTAGGTATCGTAGCGATAGAGTTCTAATGCTTCTTAAAACGCGATATCGCATCTCACTTCTATGTTTCATGGTAAGATATAATATGATTTGCGAAGTGTTATGTATTCCTCGTCTACACTTCAAATGAATGTAAATGCGACACTTCCTTGCAAAGAAATAGCGTTTGCAGATGTCTACGTATCGTAGCAATAGATATCTAATGCTTCTTAAAACGCGATATCGCATCTCATTTCTATGTTTCATGGTACGATATAATATGATTTGCGAAGTGTCATGTATTCCTCGTCTACACTTCAAATGAATGTAAATGCGACACTTCCTAGCAAGGAAATAGCGTTTGCAGATGTCTACGTATCATAGTAATAGATTTCTAATGCTTCTTAAGACGCGATATCGCATCTCATATCTATGTTTCATGGTAAGATATAATATGATTTGCGAAGTGTTATGTATTCCTCGTCTACACATCAAAGGAATGTGAATGCGACACTTGCTCGCTAGGAAATAGCGTTTGCAGATGTCTACGTATCGTAACAATAGATTTCTAATGGTTCTTAAAACGCGATATCGCATCTTATTTCTATGTTTCATGGTAAGATATAATATGATTTGCGAGGTGTCATGTATTCCTCGTCTACACTTCAAAGGAATGTAAATGCGACACTTCCTTGCTAGGAAATAGCGTCTGCAGATGTCTAAGTATCGTAGCGATAGAGTTCTAATGCTTCTTAAAACGCGATATCGCATCTCATTTCTATGTTTCATGGTAAGATATAATATGATTTGCGAAGTGTTACGTATTCCTCGTCTACAATTCAAGTGAATGTAAATGCGGCACTTCCTTGCTAGGAAATAGCGTTTGCAGATGTCTACGTATCGTAGCAATAGATATCTAATGCTTCTTAAAACGCGATATCGCATCTCATTTCTATGTTTCCTGGTAAGATATAATATGATTTGCGAAGTGTCATGTATTCCTCGTCTACACTTCAAATGAATGTAAATGCGACACTTCCTTGCAAGGAAATAGCGTTTGCAGATGTCTACGTATCGTAGCAATAGAGTACTTATGATTCTTAAAACGCGATATTGCATCTCATTTCTATGTTTCATGGTAAGATATTATATAATTTGCGAAGTGTTATGTATTCCTCGTCAACACTTCAAATGAATGTAAATGCGACACTTCCTTGCATGGAAATAGCGTTTGCAGATGTCTACGTATCGTAGCAATAGAGTTCTTATGATTCTTAAAACGCGATATCGCATCTCATTTCTATGTTTCATGGTAACATATAATATGATTTGCGAATTGTTATGTATTCCTCGTCTACACTTCAAATGAATGTGAATGCGACACTTCCTTGCTAGGAAATAGCGTCTGCAGATGTCTAGGTATCGCAGCAATAGAGTTCTTATGATTCTTAAAACGCGATATCGCATCTCATTTTTATGTTTTATGTCAAGATATAATATGATTTGCGAAGTGTTATGTATTCCTCGTCTACACTTCAAATGAATGTAAATGCGACACTCCCTTGCTAGGACATAGCGTCTGCAGATGTCTAGGTATCGTAGCGATAGAGTTCTAATGCTTCTTAAAACGCGATATCGCGTCGCATTTCTATGTTTCATGGTAAGATATAATATGATTTGCGAAGTGCTATGTATTCCTCGTCTACGATTCAAATGAATGTAAATGCGACACTTCCTTGCAAAGAAATAGCGTCTGCAGATGTCTAGGTATCGTAGCGATATAGTTCTAATGCTTCCTAAAACGCGATATCGCATCTCATTTCTATTTTTCATGGTAAGATATAATATGAGTTGCGAAGTGTTATGTATTCCTCGTGTACACTTCAAATGAATGTAAATGCGACACTTCCTTGCAAAGAAATAGCGTTTGCAGATGTCTACGTATCGTAGTATTAGATTTCTAATGCTTTTTAAGACGCGATATCGCATCTCATTTCTATGTTTCATGGTAAGATATAATATGATTTGCGAAGTGTTATGTATTCCTCGTCTACACTTCAAAGGAATGTGAATGCGACACTTCCTCGCTAGGAAATAGCGTTTGCAGATGTCTACGTATCGTAGCAATAGATTCCTAATGCTTCTTAAAACGCGATATCGCAACTCATTTCTATGTTTCATGGTAAGATATAATATGATTTGCGAAGTGTTATGTATTCCTCGTCTGCACTTCAAATGAATGTAAATGCGACACTCCCTTGCTAGGAAATAGCGTCTGCAGATGGCTACGTATCGTAGCAATAGACTTCTTATGATTCTTAAAACGCGATATTGCATCTCACTTCTATGTTTCATGGTAAGATATAATATGATTTGCGAAGTGTTATGTATTCCTCGTCTACACTTCAAATGAATGTGAATGCGACACTTCTTCGCTAGGAAATAGCGTTTGCAGATGTCTACGTATCGTAGCGGTAGTGTTCTTATGATTCTTAAAACGCGATATCGCATCTCATTACTATGTTTCATGGTAAGATATAATATGATTTGCGAAGTGTTATGTATTCCTCATCTACACTTCAATTGAATGAAAATGCGACACTTCCTTGCTAGGAAATAGCGTCTGCAGATGTCTAGGTATCGTAGCGATAGTGTTCTAATGCTTCTTAAAACGCGATATCGCATCACATTCCTATGTTTCATGGTAAGATATAATATGATTTGCGAAGTGTTATGTATTCCTCGTCTACACTTCAAATGAATGTAATTGCGACACTTCCTTGCCAGGAAATAGCGTTTGCAAATGTCTACCTATCGTTGCAATAGTGTTCTAATGCTTCTTAAAACGCGATATCGCATCTCATTTCTATGTTTCATGGTAAGATATAATATGAATTGCGAGGTGTCATGTATTCCTCGTCTACACTTCAAATGAATGTAAATGCGACACTTCCTTGCTAGGAAATAGCGTCTGCAAATGTCTAGGTATCGTAGCAATAGAGTTCAAATGCTTCTTAAAACGAGATGTTGCATCTCATTTCTATGTTTCATGGTAAGATATAATATGATTTGCGAAGTGTCATGTATTCCTCGTCTACACTTCAAATGAATGTAAATGCGACACTTACTTGCTAGGAAATAGCGTCTGCAGATGATTAGGTATCGTAGCAATAGAGTTCTTATTATTCTTAAAACGCGATATCGCATCTCATTTCTATGTTTCATGGTAAGATATTATATGATTTGCGAAGTGTTATGTATTCCTCGTCTACACTTTAAAGGAATGTGAATGCGACACTTCCTCGCTAGGAAATAGCGCTTGCAGATGTCTACGTATCGTAGCAATAGAGTTCTTATGATTCTTAAAACGCGATATCGCATCTCATTTCTATGTTTTATGTTAAGATATAATATGATTTGCGAAGTGTTATGTATTCCTCGTCTACACTTCAAATGAATGTAAATGCGACACTCCCTTGCTAGGAAATAGCGTCTGCAGATGTCTAGGTATCGTAGCGATAGAGTTCTAATGCTTCTTAAAACGCGATATCGCATCTCACTTCTATGTTTCATGGTAAGATATAATATGATTTGCGAAGTGTTATGTATTCCTCGTCTACACTTCAAATGAATGTAAATGCGACACTTCCTTGCAAAGAAATAGCGTTTGCAGATGTCTACGTATCGTAGCAATAGATATCTAATGCTTCTTAAAACGCGATATCGCATCTCATTTCTATGTTTCATGGTACGATATAATATGATTTGCGAAGTGTCATGTATTCCTCGTCTACACTTCAAATGAATGTAAATGCGACACTTCCTAGCAAGGAAATAGCGTTTGCAGATGTCTACGTATCATAGTAATAGATTTCTAATGCTTCTTAAGACGCGATATCGCATCTCATATCTATGTTTCATGGTAAGATATAATATGATTTGCGAAGTGTTATGTATTCCTCGTCTACACATCAAAGGAATGTGAATGCGACACTTGCTCGCTAGGAAATAGCGTTTGCAGATGTCTACGTATCGTAACAATAGATTTCTAATGGTTCTTAAAACGCGATATCGCATCTTATTTCTATGTTTCATGGTAAGATATAATATGATTTGCGAGGTGTCATGTATTCCTCGTCTACACTTCAAAGGAATGTAAATGCGACACTTCCTTGCTAGGAAATAGCGTCTGCAGATGTCTAAGTATCGTAGCGATAGAGTTCTAATGCTTCTTAAAACGCGATATCGCATCTCATTTCTATGTTTCATGGTAAGATATAATATGATTTGCGAAGTGTTACGTATTCCTCGTCTACAATTCAAGTGAATGTAAATGCGGCACTTCCTTGCTAGGAAATAGCGTTTGCAGATGTCTACGTATCGTAGCAATAGATATCTAATGCTTCTTAAAACGCGATATCGCATCTCATTTCTATGTTTCCTGGTAAGATATAATATGATTTGCGAAGTGTCATGTATTCCTCGTCTACACTTCAAATGAATGTAAATGCGACACTTCCTTGCAAGGAAATAGCGTTTGCAGATGTCTACGTATCGTAGCAATAGAGTACTTATGATTCTTAAAACGCGATATTGCATCTCATTTCTATGTTTCATGGTAAGATATTATATAATTTGCGAAGTGTTATGTATTCCTCGTCAACACTTCAAATGAATGTAAATGCGACACTTCCTTGCATGGAAATAGCGTTTGCAGATGTCTACGTATCGTAGCAATAGAGTTCTTATGATTCTTAAAACGCGATATCGCATCTCATTTCTATGTTTCATGGTAACATATAATATGATTTGCGAATTGTTATGTATTCCTCGTCTACACTTCAAATGAATGTGAATGCGACACTTCCTTGCTAGGAAATAGCGTCTGCAGATGTCTAGGTATCGCAGCAATAGAGTTCTTATGATTCTTAAAACGCGATATCGCATCTCATTTTTATGTTTTATGTCAAGATATAATATGATTTGCGAAGTGTTATGTATTCCTCGTCTACACTTCAAATGAATGTAAATGCGACACTCCCTTGCTAGGACATAGCGTCTGCAGATGTCTAGGTATCGTAGCGATAGAGTTCTAATGCTTCTTAAAACGCGATATCGCGTCGCATTTCTATGTTTCATGGTAAGATATAATATGATTTGCGAAGTGCTATGTATTCCTCGTCTACGATTCAAATGAATGTAAATGCGACACTTCCTTGCAAAGAAATAGCGTCTGCAGATGTCTAGGTATCGTAGCGATATAGTTCTAATGCTTCCTAAAACGCGATATCGCATCTCATTTCTATTTTTCATGGTAAGATATAATATGAGTTGCGAAGTGTTATGTATTCCTCGTGTACACTTCAAATGAATGTAAATGCGACACTTCCTTGCAAAGAAATAGCGTTTGCAGATGTCTACGTATCGTAGTATTAGATTTCTAATGCTTTTTAAGACGCGATATCGCATCTCATTTCTATGTTTCATGGTAAGATATAATATGATTTGCGAAGTGTTATGTATTCCTCGTCTACACTTCAAAGGAATGTGAATGCGACACTTCCTCGCTAGGAAATAGCGTTTGCAGATGTCTACGTATCGTAGCAATAGATTCCTAATGCTTCTTAAAACGCGATATCGCAACTCATTTCTATGTTTCATGGTAAGATATAATATGATTTGCGAAGTGTTATGTATTCCTCGTCTGCACTTCAAATGAATGTAAATGCGACACTCCCTTGCTAGGAAATAGCGTCTGCAGATGGCTACGTATCGTAGCAATAGACTTCTTATGATTCTTAAAACGCGATATTGCATCTCACTTCTATGTTTCATGGTAAGATATAATATGATTTGCGAAGTGTTATGTATTCCTCGTCTACACTTCAAAGGAATGTGAATGCGACACTTCCTCGCTAGGATATAGCGTTTGCAGATGTCTACGTATCGTAGCAATAGATTTCTAATGCTTCTTAAAACGCGATATCGCAACTCATTTCTATGTTTCATGGTAAGATACAATATGATTTGCGAAGCGTCATGTATTCCTCGTCTACACTTCAAATGAATGTAAATGCGACACTTCCTTGCTAGGAAATAGTGTCTGCAGATGTCTAGGTATCGTAGCAATAGAGTTCAAATGCTTCTTAAAACGAGATATTGCATCTCATATCTATGTTTAATGATAAGATATAATATTCATTGCGAAGTGTTATGCATTCCTCGCCTACGACTCAAATGAATGTAAATGCGACACTTCCTTGCAAGGAAATAGCGTTTGCAGGTGTCTACGTATCGTAGCAATGGAGTTCTTATGATACTTAAAGCGCGATATCGCATCTCATTTCTGTGTTTCATGGTAAGATATAATATGATTTGCGTAGTGTCATGTATTCCTCGTCTACACTTCAAATGAATGTAAATGCGACACTCCCTTGCTAGGAAATAGCGTCTGCAGATGTCTAGGTATCGTAGCGATAGTGTTCTAATGCTTCTTAAAACGCGATATCGCATCACATTCCTATGTTTCATGGTAAGATATAATATGATTTGCGAAGTGTTATGTATTCCTCGTCTACACTTCAAATGAATGTAATTGCGACACTTCCTTGCCAGGAAATAGCGTTTGCAAATGTCTACCTATCGTAGCAATAGTGTTCTAATGCTTCTTAAAACGCGATATCGCATCTCATTTCTATGTTTCATGGTAAGATATAACATGATTTGCGAAGTGTCATGTATTCCTCGTCTACACTTCAAATGAATGTAAATGCGTCACTTCCTTGTTAGGAAACAGCGTCTGCAGATGTCTAGGTATCGTAGCAATAGAGTTCAAATGCTTCTTAAAACGAGATATTGCATCTCATATCTATGTTTCATGATAAGATATATACATTGCGAAGTGTTATGCATTCCTCGTATACGATACAAATGAATGTAAATGCGACACTTCCTTGCAAGGAAATAGCGTTTGCAGTTGTCTACGTATCGTAGCAATAGAGTTCTTATGATTCTTAAAACCCGAAATCGCATCTCATTTCTATGTTTTATGTTAAGATATAATATGATTTGCGAAGTATTATCTATTCCTCGTCTACACTTCAAAGGAATGTGAATGCGACACTTCCTCGCTAGGAAATAGCGTTTGCAGATGTCTACGTATCGTAGCAATAGATTTCTAATGCTTCTTAAAACGCGATATCGCATCTCATTTCTATGTTTCATGGTAAGATACAATATGATTTGCGAAGTGTTATGTATTCCTCGTCTACACTTCAAAGGAATGTGAATGCGACACTTTCTCGCTAGGAAATAGCGTTTGCAGATGTCTACGTATCGTAGCAATAGATTTTTAATGCTTCTTAAAACGCGATATCGCAACTCATTTCTATGTTTCATGGTAAGATATAATATGATTTGCGAAGTGTCATGTATTCCTCGTCTACACATCAAATGAATGTAATTGCGACACTTCCTTGCCAGGAAATAGCGTTTGCAAATGTCTAGGTATCGTAGCAATAGAGTTCAAATGCTTCTTAAAACGAGATGTTGCATCTCATTTCTATGTTTCATGGTAAGATATAATATTATTTGCGAAGTGTCATGTATTCCTCGTCTACACTTCAAATGAATGTGAATGCGACATTTCCTCGCTAGGAAATAGCGTTTGCAGATGCCTACGTATCGTAGCAATAGTGTTCTTATGATTCTTAAAACGCGATATCGCATCTCATTTCTATGTTTTATGGTAAGATATAATATGATTTGCATAGTGTTATGTATTCCTCGTCTACACTTCAATAGAATGTAATTGCGACACTTCCTTGCTAGGAAATAGCGTCTGGAGATGTCTACGTATCGTAGCAATAGAGTTCTTATGATCCTTAAAACGCGATATCGCATCACATTTCTATGTTTCATGGTAAGATATTATATGATTTGCGAAGTGTTATGTATTCCTCGTCTACACTTCAAAGGAATGTGAATGCGACACTTCCTCGCTAGGAAATAGCGTTTGCAGATGTCTACGTATCGTAGCAATAGATTCCTAATGCTTCTTAAAACGCGATATCGCAACTCATTTCTATGTTTCATGGTAAGATATAATATGATTTGCGAAGTGTTATGTATTCCTCGTCTGCACTTCAAATGAATGTAAATGCGACACTCCCTTGCTAGGAAATAGCGTCTGCAGATGGCTACGTATCGTAGCAATAGACTTCTTATGATTCTTAAAACGCGATATTGCATCTCACTTCTATGTTTCATGGTAAGATATAATATGATTTGCGAAGTGTTATGTATTCCTCGTCTACACTTCAAAGGAATGTGAATGCGACACTTCCTCGCTAGGATATAGCGTTTGCAGATGTCTACGTATCGTAGCAATAGATTTCTAATGCTTCTTAAAACGCGATATCGCAACTCATTTCTATGTTTCATGGTAAGATACAATATGATTTGCGAAGCGTCATGTATTCCTCGTCTACACTTCAAATGAATGTAAATGCGACACTTCCTTGCTAGGAAATAGTGTCTGCAGATGTCTAGGTATCGCAGCAATAGAGTTCAAATGCTTCTTAAAACGAGATGTTGCATCTCATTTCTATGTTTCATGGTAAGATATAATATGATTTGCGAAGTGTCATGTATTCCTCGTCTACACTTCAAATGAATGTAAATGCGACAGTTCCTTGCTAGGAAATAGCGTCTGCAGATGATTAGGTATCGTAGCGATAGAGTTCTAATGCTTCTTAAAACGCGATATCGTATCTCATTTCTATGTTTCATGGTAAGATATAATATGATTTGCGAAGTGTTATGTATTCCTCATCTAGACTTCAATTGAATGTAAATGCGACACTCCCTTGCTAGGAAATAGCGTCTGCAGATGTCTAGGTATCGTAGCGATAGTGTTCTAATGCTTCTTGAAACGCGATATCGCATCACATTCCTATGTTTCATGGTAAGATATAATATGATTTGCGAAGTGTTATGTATTCCTCGTCTACACTTCAAATGAATGTAAATGCGTCACTTCCTTGTTAGGAAACAGCGTCTGCAGATGTCTAGGTATCGTAGCAATAGAGTTCAAATGCTTCTTAAAACGAGATATTGCATCTCGTTTCTATGTTTCATGGTAAGATATAATATGATTTGCGAAGTGTCATGTATTCCTCGTCTACACTTCAAATGAATGTAAATGCGACAGTTCCTTGCTAGGAAATAGCGTCTGCAGATGATTAGGTATCGTAGCGATAGAGTTCTAATGCTTCTTAAAACGCGATATCGCAACTCATTTCTATGTTTTATGTTAAGATATAATATGATTTGCGAAGTATTATCTATTCCTCGTCTACACTTCAAAGGAATGTGAATGCGACACTTCCTCGCTAGGAAATAGCGTTTGCAGATGTCTACGTATCGTAGCAATAGATTTCTAATGCTTCTTAAAACGCGATATCGCATCTCATTTCTATGTTTCATGGTAAGATACAATATGATTTGCGAAGTGTTATGTATTCCTCGTCTACACTTCAAAGGAATGTGAATGCGACACTTTCTCGCTAGGAAATAGCGTTTGCAGATGTCTACGTATCGTAGCAATAGATTTTTAATGCTTCTTAAAACGCGATATCGCAACTCATTTCTATGCTTCATGGTAAGATATAATATGATTTGCGAAGTGTCATGTATTCCTCGTCTACACTTCAAATGAATGTAATTGCGACACTTCCTTGCCAGGAAATAGCGTTTGCAAATGTCTAGGTATCGTAGCAATAGAGTTCAAATGCTTCTTAAAACGAGATGTTGCATCTCATTTCTATGTTTCATGGTAAGATATAATATGATTTGCGAAGTGTCATGTATTCCTCGTCTACAATTCAAATGAATGTAAATGCGACACTTCCTTGCTAGGAAATAGCGTCTGCAGATGATTAGGTATCGTAGCGATAGAGTTCTAATGCTTCTTAAAACGCGATATCGCATCTCATTTCTATGTTTCATGGTAAGATATAATATGATTTGTGAAGTGTTATGTATTCTCGTCTACACTTCAAATGAATGTAAATGCGACACTTCCATGCAAGGGAAATAGCGTTTGCAGATGTCTACGTATCGTAGCAACGGGAGTTCTTATGATTCTTAAAACGCGATATTGCATCTCATTTCTATGTTTCATGGTAAGATATTATATAATTTGCGAAGTGTTATGTATTCCTCGTCTACACTTCAAGTGAATGTAAGTGCGACACTTCCTCACAAGGAAATTGCAGGGTGTCTACGTATCGTAGCAATAGAGTTCTTATGATTCTTAAAACGCGATATCGCATCTCATTTCTATGTTTTATGGTAAGATATAATATGAGTTGCGAAGTGTCATGTATTCCTCGTCTGCACTTCAATGAATGTAAATGCGACACTTCCTTGCTAGGAAATAGCGTCTGCAGATGTCTAGTATCGTAGCAATAGAGTTCAAATGCTTCATGAAACGAGATATTGCATCTCATATCTATGTTTCATGATAAGATATAATATTCATTGCGAAGTGTTATGTATTCCTCGTCTACACATCAAATGAATGTAAATGCGACACTTCCTTGCAAAGAAATAGCGTTTGCAGATGTCTACGTATCGTAGCAATAGATTTCTAATGCTTCTTAAAACGCGATATCGCATCTCATTTCTATGTTTCATGGTAAGATATATTATGATTTGCGAAGTGTCATGTATTCCTCGTCTACACTTCAAACGAATGTAAATGCGACACTTCCTTGCGAGGAAATAGCGTCTGCAGATGTCTACGTATCGTAGCAATAGATTTCTAATGCTTCTTAAAACGCGATATCGCATCTCATTTCTATGTTTCATGGTAAGATTATAATATGATTTGCGAAGTGTCATGTATTCCTCGTCTACACTTCAAATGAATGTAAATGCGACACTTCCTTGCAAGGAAATAGCGTTTGCAGTTGTCTACGTATCGTAGCAATAGAGTTCTTATGATTCTTAAAACGCGATATCGCATCTCATTTCTATGTTTCATGGTAAGATATAATATGGTTTGCGAAGTGTTATGTATTCCTCGTCTACACTTCAAATGAATGTGAATGCGACATTTCCTCGCTAGGAAATAGCGTTTGCAGATGTCTACGTACCGAAGATATAGATTTCTAATGCTTCTTAAAACGCGATATCGCATCTCATTTCTATGTTTCATGGTAAGATATAATATGATTTGCGAAGTGTCATGTATTCCTCGTCTACACTTCAAATGAATGTAAATGCGACACTTCCTTGCTAGGAAATAGCGTCTACAGATGTCTAGGTATCGTAGCAATAGAGTTCAAATGCTTCTTAAAACGAGATATTGCATCCCATATCTATGTTTCATGGTAAGATATAATATTCATTGCGAAGTGTTATGCATTCCGCGTATACGATACAAATTAATGTAGATGAGACACTTCCTTGCAAGGAAATAGCGTTTGCAGATGTCTACGTATCGAAGCAATAGAGTTCAAATGCTTCTTAAAACGAGATATTGCATCTCATATCTATGTTTCATGATAAGATATAATATTCATTGCGAAGTGTTATGCATTCCTCGTCTACGATTCAAATGAATGTAAATTCGACACTTCCTCGCTAGGGAATAGCGTTTGCAGATGTCTACGTATCGTAGCAATAGTGTTCTTATGATTCTTAAAACGCGATATCGCATCTCATTTCCATGTTTTGTGGTAAGATATAATATGATTTTCGAAGTGTTATGTATTCCTCGTCTACACTTCAAATGAATGTAAATGCGACACTTCTTCGCTAGGAAATAGCGCTTGCAGATGTCTACGTATCGTAGCAATAGAGTTCTTATGATTCTTAAAACGCGATATCGCATCTCATTTCTATGTTTCATGGTAAGATATAATATGATTTGCGAAGTGTTATGTATTCCTCGTCTACACTTCAAATCAATGTAAATGCGACACTTGCTAGCAAGGAAATAGCGTTTGCAGATGTCTACGTATCGTAGCAATAGATTTCTAATGCTTCTTAAGACGCGATATCGCATCGCATTTCTATGTTTCATGGTAAGATATAATATGATTTGCGAAGTGTCATGTATTCCTTGTCTACACTTCAAATGAATGTAAATGCGACACTTCCTTGCAAGGAAATAGCGTTTGCAGTTGTGTACGTATCGTAGCAATAGAGTTCTTATGATTCTTAAATCGCGATATCGCATCTCATTTCTATGTTTCATGGTAAGATATAATATGATTTGCGAAGTTTTATGTACTCCTCGTCTACACTTCAAATGAATGTGAATGCGACATTTCCTCGCTAGGAAATAGCGTTTGCAGTTGTGTACGTACCGTAGCAATAGAGTTCTTATGATTCTTAAAACGCGATATCGCGTCTCATTTCTATGTTTCATGGTAAGATATAATATGATTTGAGAAGTCTTACGTATTCCTCGTCTACACTTCAAATGAATGTAAATGCGACACTTCCTTGCTAGGAAATAGCGTCTGGAGATGTCTAGGTATCGTAGCGATAGAGTTCTAATGCTACTTAAAACGCGATATCGCAACTCATTTCTATGTTTCATGGTAAGATATAATATGATTTGCGAAGTGTCATGTAATCCTCGTCTACACTTCAAATGAATGTAAATGAGACACTTCTTCGCTAGGAAATAGCGCTTGCAGATGTCTACGTATCGTAGCAATAGATTTCTAATGCTTCTTAAAACGCGATATCGCATCTCATTTCTATGTTTCATGGTAAGATATAATATGATTTGCGAAGTGTTATATGTTCCTCAACTACACTTCAAATGAATGTAAATGCGACACTTCCTTGCTAGGAAGTAGCGTCTGCAGATGTCTAGGTATCGTAGCAATAGATTTCTAATGCTTCTTAAAACGCGATATCGCATCTCATTTCTATGTTTCATGGTAAGATATAATATGATTTGCGAAGTGTTATGTATTCCTCGTCTACACTTCAAGTGAATGTAAATGCGACACTTCCATGCAAGGAAATAGCGTTTGCAGATGTCTACGTATCGTAGCAATGGAGTTCTTATGATACTTAAAACGCGATATCGCATCTCATTTCTATGGTTCATGGTATGATATAATATGATTTGCGAAGTGTCATGTATTCCTCGTCTACACTTCAAATGAATGTAAATGCGACACTTCCTAGCAAGGAAATAGCGTTTGCAGATGTCTACGTATCGTAGCAATAGATTTCTAATGCTTCTTAGGACGCGATATCGCATCTCATTTCTATGTTTCATGGTAAGATATAATATGATTTGCGAAGTGTTATGTATTCCTCGTCTACACTTCAAATGAATGTGAATGCGACATTTCCTCGCTAGGAAATAGCGTTTGCAGATGTCTACGTATCGTAGCAATAGTGTTCTTATGATTCTTAAAACGCGATATCGCATCTCATTTCTATGTTTTGTGGTAAGATATAATATGATTTGCGAAGTGTTATGTATTCCTCGTCTACACTTCAAATGAATGTGAATACGACACTTCCTCGCTAGGAAATAGAGCTTGCAGATATCTACGTATCGAAGCAATAGAGTTCAAATGCTTCTTAAAACGAGATATTGCATCTCATATCTATGTTTCATGGTATGATATAATATGATTTGCGAAGTGTCATGTATTCCTCGTCTACACTTCAAATGAATGTAAATGCGACACTTCCTAGCAAGGAAATAGCGTTTGCAGATGTCTACGTATCGTAGCAATAGATTTCTAATGCTTCTTAGGACGCGATATCGCATCTCATTTCTATGTTTCATGGTAAGATATAATATGATTTGCGAAGTGTTATGTATTCCTCGTCTACACTTCAAATGAATGTGAATGCGACATTTCCTCGCTAGGAAATAGCGTTTGCAGATGTCTACGTATCGTAGCAATAGTGTTCTTATGATTCTTAAAACGCGATATCGCATCTCATTTCTATGTTTTGTGGTAAGATATAATATGATTTGCGAAGTGTTATGTATTCCTCGTCTACACTTCAAATGAATGTGAATACGACACTTCCTCGCTAGGAAATAGAGCTTGCAGATATCTACGTATCGAAGCAATAGAGTTCAAATGCTTCTTAAAACGAGATATTGCATCTCATATCTATGTTTCATGGTAAGATATAATATGACTTGCGAAGTGTTATGCATTCCTCGTATACGATTCAAATGAATGAAAATGCGACACTTCCTTGCAAGGAAATAGCGTTTGCAAATGTCTACGTATCGTAGCAATGGAGTTCTTATGATACTCAAAACGCTATATTGCATCTCATATCTATGTTTCATGATAAGATAATATTCATTGCGAAGTGTTATGCATTCCTCGTATACGATACAAATGAATGTAGATGAGACACTTCCTTGCAAGGAAATAGCGTTTGCAGTTGTCTACGTATCGTAGCAATAGTGTTCTTATGACTATTAAAACCCGAAATCGCATCTCAGTTCTATGTTTCATGGTAAGATATAATATGATTTGCGAAGTGTTATGTATTCCTCGTCTACACTTCAAATGAATTATGAATGCGACATTTCCTCGCTAGGAAATAGCGTTTGCATATGTCTATGTATCGTAGCAATAGTGTTCTTATGATTCTTAAAACGCGATATCGCATCTCATTTCTATGTTTTATGGTAAGATATAATATGATTTGCGGAATGTTATGTATTCCTCGTCTACACTTCAAATGAATGTAAATGCGACACTTCCTTGCTAGGAAATAGCGTCTGGAGATGTCTAGGTATCGTAGCGATAGAGTTCTAATGCTTCTTAACACGCGATATCGCAACTCATTTCTATGTTTCATGGTAAGATATAACATGCTTTGCGAAGTGTCATGTATTCCTCGTCTACACTTCAAATGAATGTAAATGCGGCACTTCCTTGCTAGGAAATATTGTCTGCAGATGTCTATGTATCGTAGCAATAGAGTTCAAATGCTTCTTAAAACGAGATATAGCATCTCATATCTATCTTTCATGATAAGATATAATATTCATTGCGAAGTCTTATGCATTCCTCGTCTACGATTCAAATGAAAGTAAATGCGCAACTTCCTTGCAAGGAAATAGCGTTTGCAGATGTCTACGTATCGTAGCAATAGTGTTCTTATGATTCTTGAAACGCGATATCGCATCTCATTTCTATGTTTCATGGTAAGATATAATATGATTTGCGAAGTGATACGTATTCCTCGTCTACACTTCAAATGAATGTGAATGCGACACTTCCTCGCTACGAAATAGCGTTTGCAGATGTCTACGTATCGTAGCAATAGATTTCTAATGCTTCTTAGAACGCGATATCGCATCTCATTTCTATGTTTCATGGTAAGATACAATATGATTTGCGAAGTGTTATATATTCCTCGACTACACTTCAAATGAATGTAAATGCGACACTTCCTTGCTAGGAAGTAGCGTCTGCAGATGTCTAGGTATCGTAGCAATAGATTTCTAATGCTTCTTAAAACGCGATATCGCATCTCATTTCTATGTTTCATGGTAAGATATAATATGATTTGCGAAGTGTTATGTATTCCTCGTCTACACTTCAAGTGAATGTAAATGCGACACTTCCATGCAAGGAAATAGCGTTTGCAGATGTCTACGTATCGTAGCAATGGAGTTCTTATGATACTTAAAACGCGATATCGCATCTCATTTCTATGGTTCATGGTATGATATAATATGATTTGCGAAGTGTCATGTATTCCTCGTCTACACTTCAAATGAATGTAAATGCGACACTTCCTAGCAAGGAAATAGCGTTTGCAGATGTCTACGTATCGTAGCAATAGATTTCTAATGCTTCTTAGGACGCGATATCGCATCTCATTTCTATGTTTCATGGTAAGATATAATATGATTTGCGAAGTGTTATGTATTCCTCGTCTACACTTCAAAGGAATGTGAATGCGACACTTCCTCGCTAGGAAATAGCGTTTGCAGATGTCTACGTATCGTAGCAATAGATTTCTAATGCTTCTTAAGACGCGATATCGCATCGCATTTCTATGTTTCATGGTAAGATATAATATGATTTGCGAAGTGTCATGTATTCCTCGTCTACACTTCAAATGAATGTAAATGCGACACTTCCTTGCAAGGAAATAGCGTTTGCAGTTGTGTACGTATCGTAGCAATAGAGTTCTTATGATTCTTAAAACGCGATATCGCATCTCATTTCTATGTTTCATGGTAAGATATAATATGATTTGCGAAGTGTTATGTACTCCTCGTCTACACTTCAAATGAATGTGAATGCGACATTTCCTCGCTAGGAAATAGCGTTTGCAGTTGTGTACGTACCGTAGCAATAGAGTTCTTATGATTCTTAAAACGCGATATCGCGTCTCATTTCTATGTTTCATGGTAAGATATAATATGATTTGAGAAGTCTTATGTATTCCTCGTCTACACTTCAAATGAATGTAAATGCGACACTTCATTGCTAGGAAATAGCGTCTGGAGATGTCTAGGTATCGTAGCGATAGAGTTCTAATGCTACTTAAAACGCGATATCGCAACTCATTTCTATGTTTCATTGTAAGATATATTATGATTTGCGAAGTGTCATGTAATCCTCGTCTACACTTCAAATGAATGTAAATGAGACACTTCTTCGCTAGGAAATAGCGCTTGCAGATGTCTACGTATCGTAGCAATAGAGTTCTTATGATTCTTAAAACGCGATATCGCATCTCATTTCTATGTTTCATGGTAAGATATAATATGATTTGCGAAGTGTTATGTATTCCTCGTCTACACTTCAAATGAATGTGAATGCGACATTTCCTCGCTAGGAAATAGCGTTTGCAGATGTCTACGTATCGTAGCAATAGATTTCTAATGCTTCTTAAAACGCGATATCGCATCTCATTTCTATGTTTCATGGTAAGATATAATATGATTTGCGAAGTGTCATGTATTCCTCGTCTACACTTCAAATGAATGTAAATGCGACACCTCCTTGCAAGGAAATAGCGTTTGCAGTTGTCTACGTATCGTAGCAATAGAGTTCTTATGATTCTTAAAACGCGATATCGCATCCCATTTCTATGTTTCATGGTAAGATATAATATGGTTTGCGAAGTGTTATGTATTCCTCGTCTACACTTCAAATGAATGTGAATGCGACATTTCCTCGCTAGGAAATAGCGTTTGCAGATGTCTACGTATCGTAGCAATAGTGTCCTTATGATTCTTAAAACGCGATATCGCATCTCATTTCTATGTTTTGTGGTAAGATATAATATGATTTGCGAAGTGTTATGTATTCCTCGTCTACACTTCAAATGAATGTGAATGCGACATTTCCTCGCTAGGAAATAGCGTTTGCAGATGTCTACGTATCGTAGCAATAGATTTCTAATGCTTCTTAAAACGCCATATCGCATCTCATTTCTATGTTTCATGGTAAGATATAATATGATTTGCGAAGTGTCATGTATTCCTCGTCTACACTTCAAATGAATGTAAATGCGACACTTCCTTGCAAGGAAATAGCGTTTGCAGTTGTCTACGTATCGTAGCAATAGAGTTCTTATGATTCTTAAAACGCGATATCGCATCTCATTCCTATGTTTCATGGTAAGATATAATATGGTTTGCGAAGTGTTATGTATTCCTCGTCTACACTTCAAATGAATGTGAATGCGACATTTCCTCGCTAGGAAATAGCGTTTGCAGATGTCTACGTATCGTAGCAATAGTGTTCTTATGATTCTTAAAACGCGATATCGCATCTCATTTCTATGTTTTGTGGTAAGATATAATATGATTTGCGAAGTGTTATGTATTCCTCGTCTACACTTCAAATGAATGTGAATACGACACTTCCTCGCTAGGAAATAGAGCTTGCAGATATCTACGTATCGAAGCAATAGAGTTCAAATGCTTCTTAAAACGAGATATTGCATCTCATATCTATGTTTCATGGTAAGATATAATATGACTTGCGAAGTGTTATGCATTCCTCGTATACGATTCAAATGAATGAAAATGCGACACTTCCTTGCAAGGAAATAGCGTTTGCAAATGTCTACGTACCGTAGCAATGGAGTTCTTATGATACTCAAAACGCTATATTGCATCTCATATCTATGTTTCATGATAAGATATAATATTCATTGCGAAGTGTTATGCATTCCTCGTATACGATACAAATGAATGTAGATGAGACACTTCCTTGCAAGGAAATAGCGTTTGCAGTCGTCTACGTATCGTAGCAATAGTGTTCTTATGATTATTAAAACCCGAAATCGCATCTCAGTTCTATGTTTCATGGTAAGATATAATATGATTTGCGAAGTGTTATGTATTCCTCGTCTACACTTCAAATGAATGTGAATGCGACATTTCCTCGCTAGGAAATAGCGTTTGCATATGTCTATGTATCGTAGCAATAGTGTTCTTATGATTCTTAAAACGCGATATCGCATCTCATTTCTATGTTTTATGGTAAGATATAATATGATTTGCGAAGTGTTATGTATTCCTCGTCTACACTTCAAATGAATGTAAATGCGACACTTCCTTGCTAGGAAATAGCGTCTGGAGATGTCTAGGTATCGTAGCGATAGAGTTCTAATGCTTCTTAACACGCGATATCGCAACTCATTTCTATGTTTCATGGTAAGATATAACATGCTTTGCGAAGTGTCATATATTCCTCGTCTACACTTCAAATGAATGTAAATGCGGCACTTCCTTGCTAGGAAATATTGTCTGCAGATGTCTATGTATCGTAGCAATAGAGTTCAAATGCTTCTTAAAACGAGATATAGCATCTCATATCTATCTTTCATGATAAGATATAATATTCATTGCGAAGTCTTATGCATTCCTCGTCTACGATTCAAATGAATGTAAATGCGCAACTTCCTTGCAAGGAAATAGCGTTTGCAGATGTCTACGTATCGTAGCAATAGATTTCTAATGCTTCTTAAAACGCGATATCGCATCTCATTTCTATGTTTCATGGTAAGATATAATATGATTTGCGAAGTGTTATATATTCCTCGACTACACTTCAAAGGAATGTGAATGCGACATTTCCTCGCTAGGAAATAGCGTTTGCAGATGTCTACGTATCGTAGCAATAGTGTTCTTATGATTCTTAAAACGCGATATCGCAACTCATTTCTGTGTTTCATGGTAAGATATAATATGATTTGCGAAGTGTCATGCATTCCTCGTCTACACTTCAAATGAATGTAAATGCGACACTTCCTTGCTAGGAAATAGCGTCTGCAGATGTCTAGGTATCGTAGCAATAGAGTTCAAATGCTTCTTAAAACGAGATATTGCATCTCATATCTATGTTTCATGATAAGATATAATATTCATTGCGAAGTGTTATGCATTCCTCGTACACGATACAAATTAATGTAGATGAGACACTTCCTTGCAAGGAAATAGCGTTTGCAGATGTCTACGTATCGAAGCAATAGTGTTCAAATGCTTCTTAAAACGAGATATTGCATCTCATATCTATGTTTCATGATAAGATATAATATTCATTGCGGAGTGTTATGCATTCCTCGTCTACGATTCAAATGAATGTAAATGCGACACTTCCTCGCTAGGGAATAGCGTTTGCAGATGTCTACGTATCGTAGCAATAGAGTTCTTATGATTCTTAAAACGCGATATCGCATCTCATTTCTATGTTTCATGGTAAGATATTATATGATTTGCGAAGTGTTATGTATTCCTCGTCTACACTTCAAGTGAATGTAAATGCGACACTTCCATGCAAGGAAATAGCGTTTGCAGATTTCTACGTATCGTAGTAATAGAGTTCTTATGATTCTTAAAACGCGATATCGCATCTCATTTCTATGTTTCATGGTAAGATATAATATGATTTACGAAGTGTTATGTATTCCTCGTCTACACTTCAAATAAATGTAAATGCGACATTTCTTTGCTAGGAAATAGCGTCTGCAGATGACTAGGTATCGTAGCAATAGATTTATAATGCTTCTTAAAACGCGATATCGCATCTCATTTCTATGTTTCATGGTAAGATATAACATGATTTGCGAAGTGTCATGTATTCCTCGTCTACACTTCAAATGAATGTAAATGCGGCACTTCCTTGCTAGGAAATATCGTCTGCAGATGTCTATGTATCGTAGCAATAGAGTTCAAATGCTTCTTAAAACGAGATATAGCATCTCATATCTATCTTTCATGATAAGATATAATATTCATTGCGAAGTCTTATGCATTCCTCGTCTACGATTCAAATGAATGTAAATGCGACACTTCCTTGCAAGGAAATAGCGTTTGCAGATGTCTACTTATCGTAGCAATAGGGTTCTTATGATTCTTAAAATGCGATATCGCATCTCATATCTATGTTTCATGGTAAGATATAATATGACTTGCGAAGTGTTATGCATTCCCCGTATACGATTCAAATGAATGTAGATGAGACACTTCCTTGCAAGGAAATAGCGTTTGCAGTTGTCTACGTATCGTAGCAATAGAGTTCTTATGATTCTTAAAACCCGAAATCGCATCTCAGTTCTCTGTTTCATGGTAAGATATAATATGATTTGCGAAGTGTTATGTATTCCTCGTCTACACTTCAAATGAATGTGAATGCGACACTTCCTCGCTAGGAAATAGCGTTTGCAGATGTCTACGTATCGTAGCAATAGAGTTCTTATGATTCTTAAAACGCGATATCGCATCTCATTTCTATGTTTCATGGTAAGATATAATATGATTTGCGAAGTGTCATGTATTCCTCGTCTACACTTCAAATGAATGTAAATGCGACACTTCCTTGCTAGGAAATAGCGTCTGCAGATGTCTAGGTATCGTAGCAATAGAGTTCAAATGCTTCATAAAACGAGATATTGCGTCTCATATCTATGTTTCATGATAAGATATAATATTCATTGCGAAGAGTTATGTATTCCTCGTCTACACTTCAAATGAATGTAAATGCGACACTTCCTTGCAAAGAAATAGCGTTTGCAGATGTCTACGTATCGTAGCAATAGATTTCTAATGCTTCTTAAAACGCGATATCGCATCTCATTTCTATGTTTCATGGTAAGATATAATATGATTTGCGAAGTGTTATGTAATCCTCGTCTACACTTCAAATGAATGTGAATGCGACACTTCCTCGCTAGGAAATAGCGCTTGCAGATGTCTACGTATCGAAGCAATAGAGTTCAAATGCTTCTTAAAACGAGATATTGCATCTCATATTTATGTTTCATGGTAAGATGTAATATGATTTGCGAAGTGTCATGTATTCCTCGTCTACACTTCAAATGAATGTAAATGCGACACTTCCTTGCAAGGAAATAGCGTTTGCAGTTGTCTACGTATCGTAGCAATAGAGTTCTTATGATACTTAAGACGCGATATCGCATCTCATTTCTATGTTTCATGGTAAGATATAATATGATTTGCGAAGTGTTATGTATTCCTCGTCTACACTTCAAATGAATGTGAATGCGACATTTCCTCGCTAGGAAATAGCGTTTGCATATGTCTATGTATCGTAGCAATAGTGTTCTTATGATCCTTAAAACGCGATATCGCATCTCATTTCTATGTTTTATGGTAAGATATAATATGATTTGCGAAGTGTTATGTATTCCTCGTCTACACTTGAAATGAATGTAAATGCGACACTTCCTTGCTAGGAAATAGCGTCTGGAGATGTCTAGGTATCGTAGCGATAGAGTTCTAATGCTTCTTAACAAGCGATATCGCAACTCATTTCTATGTTTCCTGGTAAGATATAACATGCTTTGCGAAGTGTCATGTATTCCTCGTCTACACTTCAAATGAATGTAAATGCGGCACTTCCTTGCTATGAAATATTGTCTGCAGATGTCTATGTATCGTAGCAATAGAGTTCAAATGCTTCTTAAAACGAGATATAGCATCTCATATCTATCTTTCATGATAAGATATAATATTCATTGCGAAGTCTTATGCATTCCTCGTCTACGATTCAAATGAATGTAAATGCGCAACTTCCTTGCAAGGAAATAGCGTTTGCAGATGTCTACGTATCGTAGCAATAGAGTTCTTATGATTCTTAAAACGCGATATCGCATCTCATTCCTATGTTTCATGGTAAGATATAATATGATTTGCGAAGTGATATGTATTCCTCGTCTACACTTCAAATGAATGTGAATGCGACACTTCCTCGCTAGGAAATAGCGTTTGCAGATGTCTACGTATCGTAGCAATAGATTTCTAATGCTTCTTAAAACGCGATATCGCATCTCATTTCTATGTTTCATGGTAAGATATAATATGATTTGCGAAGTGTTATATATTCCTCGACTACACTTCAAATGAATGTAAATGCGACACTTCCTTGCTAGGAAGTAGCGTCTGCAGATGTCTAGGTATCGTAACAATAGATTTCTAATGCTTCTTAAAACGCGATATCGCATCTCATTTCTATGTTTCATGGTAAGATATAATATGATTTGCGAAGTGTTATGTATTTCTCGTCTACACTTCAAGTGAATGTAAATGCGACACTTCCATGCAAGGAAATAGCGTTTGCAGATGTCTACGTATCGTAGCAATGGAGTTCTTATGATACTTAAAACGCGATATAGCATCTCATTTCTATGGTTCATGGTATGATATAATATGATTTGCGAAGTGTCATGTATTCCTCGTCTACACTTCAAATGAATGTAAATGCGACACTTCCTAGCAAGGAAATAGCGTTTGCAGATGTCTACGTATCGTAGCAATAGATTTCTAATGCTTCTTAGGACGCGATATCGCATCTCATTTCTATGTTTCATGGTAAGATATAATATGATTTGCGAAGTGTTATGTATTCCTCGTCTACACTTCAAAGGAATGTGAATGCGACACTTCCTCGCTAGGAAATAGCGTTTGCAGATGTCTACGTATCGTAGCAATGGATTTCTAATGCTTCTTAAAACGCGATATCGCAACTCATTTCTATGTTTCATGGTAAGATATAATATGATTTGCGAAGTGTCATGTATTCCTCGTCTACACTTCAAATGAATGTGAATGCGACACTTCCTTGCAAGGAAATAGCGTTTGCAGTTGTCCACGTACCGTAGCAATAGAGTTCTTATGATTCTTAAAACGCGATATCGCATCCCATTCCTATGTTTAATGATAAGATATAATATGATTTGCGAAGTGTTATGTATTCCTCGTCTACACTTCAAATGAATGTGAATGCGACATTTCCTCGCTAGGAAATAGCGTTTGCAGATGTCTACGTATCGTAGCAATAGTGTTCTTATGATTCTTAAAACGCGATATCGCAACTCATTTCTGTGTTTCATGGTAAGATATAATATGATTTGCGAAGTGTCATGCATTCCTCGTCTACACTTCAAATGTATGTAAATGCGACACTTCCTTGCTAGGAAATAGCGTCTGCAGATGTCTAGGTATCGTAGCAATAGAGTTCAAATGCTTCTTAAAACGAGATATTGCATCTCATATCTATGTTTCATGATAAGATATAATATTCATTGCGAAGTGTTATGCATTCCTCGTACACGACACAAATTAATGTAGATGAGACACTTCCTTGCAAGGAAATAGCGTTTGCAGATGTCTACGTATCGAAGCAATAGTGTTCAAATGCTTCTTAAAACGAGATATTGCATCTCATATCTATGTTTCATGATAAGATATAATATTCATTGCGAAGTGTTATGCATTCCTCGTCTACGATTCAAATGAATGTAAATGCGACACTTCCTCGCTAGGGAATAGCGTTTGCAGATGTCTACGTATCGTAGCAATAGAGTTCTTATGATTCTTAAAACGCGATATCGCATCTCATTTCTATGTTTCATGGTAAGATATTATATGATTTGCGAAGTGTTATGTATTCCTCGTCTACACTTCAAGTGAATGTAAATGCGACACTTCCATGCAAGGAAATAGCGTTTGCAGATTTCTACGTATCGTAGTAATAGAGTTCTTATGATTCTTAAAACGCGATATCGCATCTCATTTCTATGTTTCATGGTAAGATATAATATGATTTACGAAGTGTTATGTATTCCTCGTCTACACTTCAAATGAATGTAAATGCGACATTTCTTTGCTAGGAAATAGCGTCTGCAGATGACTAGGTATCGTAGCAATAGATTTATAATGCTTCTTAAAACGCGATATCGCATCTCATTTCTATGTTTCATGGTAAGATATAACATGATTTGCGAAGTGTCATGTATTCCTCGTCTACACGTCAAATGAATGTAAATGCGGCACTTCCTTGCTAGGAAATATCGTCTGCAGATGTCTATGTATCGTAGCAATAGAGTTCAAATGCTTCTAAAAACGAGATATAGCATCTCATATCTATCTTTCATGATAAGATATAATATTCATTGCGAAGTCTTATGCATTCCTCGTCTACGATTCAAATGAATGTAAATGCGACACTTCCTTGCAAGGAAATAGCGTTTGCAGATGTCTACTTATCGTAGCAATAGGGTTCTTATGATTCTTAAAATGCGATATCGCATCTCATATCTATGTTTCATGGTAAGATATAATATGACTTGCGAAGTGTTATGCATTCCCCGTATACGATTCAAATGAATGTAGATGAGACACTTCCTTGCAAGGAAATAGCGTTTGCAGTTGTCTACGTATCGTAGCAATAGAGTTCTTATGATTCTTAAAACCCGAAATCGCATCTCAGTTCAATGTTTCATGGTAAGATATAATATGATTTGCGAAGTGTTATGTATTCCTCGTCTACACTTCAAATGAATGTGAATGCGACACTTCCTCGCTAGGAAATAGCGTTTGCAGATGTCTACGTATCGTAGCAATAGAGTTCTTATGATTCTTAAAACGCGATATCGCATCTCATTTCTATGTTTCATGGTAAGATATAATATGATTTGCGAAGTGTTATGTATTCCTCGTCTACACTTGAAATGAATGTAAATGCGACACTTGCTAGCAAGGAAATAGCGTTTGCAGATGTCTACGTATCGTAGCAATAGATTTCTAATGCTTCTTAAGACGCGATATCGCATCTCATTTCTATGTTTCATGGTAAGATATAATATGATTTGCGAAGTGTTATGTATTCCTCGTCTACACTTCAAAGGAATGTGAATGCGACACTTCCTCGCTAGGAAATAGCGTTTGCAGATGTCTACGTATCGTAGCAATGGATTTCTAATGCTTCTTAAAACGCGATATCGCAACTCATTTCTATGTTTCATGGTAAGATATAATATGATTTGCGAAGTGTCATGTATTCCTCGTCTACACTTCAAATGAATGTGAATGCGACACTTCCTTGCAAGGAAATAGCGTTTGCAGTTGTCCACGTACCGTAGCAATAGAGTTCTTATGATTCTTAAAACGCGATATCGCATCCCATTCCTATGTTTAATGATAAGATATAATATGATTTGCGAAGTGTTATGTATTCCTCGTCTACACTTCAAATGAATGTGAATGCGACATTTCCTCGCTAGGAAATAGCGTTTGCAGATGTCTACGTATCGTAGCAATAGTGTTCTTATGATTCTTAAAACGCGATATCGCAACTCATTTCTGTGTTTCATGGTAAGATATAATATGATTTGCGAAGTGTCATGCATTCCTCGTCTACACTTCAAATGTATGTAAATGCGACACTTCCTTGCTAGGAAATAGCGTCTGCAGATGTCTAGGTATCGTAGCAATAGAGTTCAAATGCTTCTTAAAACGAGATATTGCATCTCATATCTATGTTTCATGATAAGATATAATATTCATTGCGAAGTGTTATGCATTCCTCGTACACGACACAAATTAATGTAGATGAGACACTTCCTTGCAAGGAAATAGCGTTTGCAGATGTCTACGTATCGAAGCAATAGTGTTCAAATGCTTCTTAAAACGAGATATTGCATCTCATATCTATGTTTCATGATAAGATATAATATTCATTGCGAAGTGTTATGCATTCCTCGTCTACGATTCAAATGAATGTAAATGCGACACTTCCTCGCTAGGGAATAGCGTTTGCAGATGTCTACGTATCGTAGCAATAGAGTTCTTATGATTCTTAAAACGCGATATCGCATCTCATTTCTATGTTTCATGGTAAGATATTATATGATTTGCGAAGTGTTATGTATTCCTCGTCTACACTTCAAGTGAATGTAAATGCGACACTTCCATGCAAGGAAATAGCGTTTGCAGATTTCTACGTATCGTAGTAATAGAGTTCTTATGATTCTTAAAACGCGATATCGCATCTCATTTCTATGTTTCATGGTAAGATATAATATGATTTACGAAGTGTTATGTATTCCTCGTCTACACTTCAAATGAATGTAAATGCGACATTTCTTTGCTAGGAAATAGCGTCTGCAGATGACTAGGTATCGTAGCAATAGATTTATAATGCTTCTTAAAACGCGATATCGCATCTCATTTCTATGTTTCATGGTAAGATATAACATGATTTGCGAAGTGTCATGTATTCCTCGTCTACACGTCAAATGAATGTAAATGCGGCACTTCCTTGCTAGGAAATATCGTCTGCAGATGTCTATGTATCGTAGCAATAGAGTTCAAATGCTTCTAAAAACGAGATATAGCATCTCATATCTATCTTTCATGATAAGATATAATATTCATTGCGAAGTCTTATGCATTCCTCGTCTACGATTCAAATGAATGTAAATGCGACACTTCCTTGCAAGGAAATAGCGTTTGCAGATGTCTACTTATCGTAGCAATAGGGTTCTTATGATTCTTAAAATGCGATATCGCATCTCATATCTATGTTTCATGGTAAGATATAATATGACTTGCGAAGTGTTATGCATTCCCCGTATACGATTCAAATGAATGTAGATGAGACACTTCCTTGCAAGGAAATAGCGTTTGCAGTTGTCTACGTATCGTAGCAATAGAGTTCTTATGATTCTTAAAACCCGAAATCGCATCTCAGTTCAATGTTTCATGGTAAGATATAATATGATTTGCGAAGTGTTATGTATTCCTCGTCTACACTTCAAATGAATGTGAATGCGACACTTCCTCGCTAGGAAATAGCGTTTGCAGATGTCTACGTATCGTAGCAATAGAGTTCTTATGATTCTTAAAACGCGATATCGCATCTCATTTCTATGTTTCATGGTAAGATATAATATGATTTGCGAAGTGTTATGTATTCCTCGTCTACACTTGAAATGAATGTAAATGCGACACTTGCTAGCAAGGAAATAGCGTTTGCAGATGTCTACGTATCGTAGCAATAGATTTCTAATGCTTCTTAAGACGCGATATCGCATCTCATTTCTATGTTTCATGGTAAGATATAATATGATTTGCGAAGTGTTATGTATTCCTCGTCTACACTTCAAAGGAATGTGAATGCGACACTTCCCCGCTAGGAAATAGCTTTTGCAGATGTCTACGTATCGTAACAATAGATTTCTAATGCTTCTTAAAACGCGATATCGCATCTCATTTCTATGTTTCATGGTAAGATATAATATGATTTGCGAAGTGTCATGTATTCCTCGTCTACACTTCAAATGAATGTAAATGCGACACTTCCTTGCTAGGAAATAGCGTCTGCAGATGTCTAGGTATCGTAGCAATAGAGTTCAAATGCTTCATAAAACGAGATATTGCGTCTCATATCTATGTTTCATGATAAGATATAATATTCATTGCGAAGAGTTATGTATTCCTCGTCTACACTTCAAGTGAATGTAAATGCGACACTTCCTTGCAAAGAAATAGCGTTTGCAGATGTCTACGTATCGTAGCAATAGATTTCTAATGCTTCTTAAAACGCGATACCGCATCTCATTTCTATGTTTCATGGTAAGATATAATATGATTTGCGAAGTGTCATGTATTCCTCGTCTACACTTCAAATGAATGTAAATGCGACACTTCCTTGCAAAGAAATAGCGTTTGCAGATGTCTACGTATCGTAGCAGTAGATTTCTAATGCTTCTTAAAACGCGATATCACATCTCATTTCTATGTTTCATGGTAAGATATAATATGATCTGCGAAGTGTCATGTATTCCTCGTCTGCACTTCAAATGAATGTAAATGCGACACTTCCTTGCAAGGAAATAGCGTTTGCAGATGTCTACGTATCGAAGCAATAGAGTTCAAATGCTTCTTAAATCGAGATATTGCATCTCATATCTATGTTTCGTGATAAGATATAATATTCATTGCGAAGTGTTATGCATTCCTCGTCTACGACTCAAATGATCGTAAATGCGACACTTCCTTGCAAGGAAATAGCGTTTGCAGATGTCTACGTATCGAAGCAATAGAGTTCAAATGCTTCTTAAAACGAGATATTGCATCTCATATCTACGTTTCATGATAAGATATAATATTCACTGCGAAGTGTTATGCATTCCTCGTCTACGATTCAAATGAATGTAAATGCGACACTTCCTTGCAAGGAAATAGCGTTTGCAGATGTCTGCGTATCGTAGCAATAGAGTTCTTATGATTCTTAAAACGCGATATCGCATCTCATATCTATGTTTCATGGTAAGATATAATATGATTTGCGAAGTGTTATGTATTCCTCGTCTACACTTCGAATGAATGTAAATGCGACACTTCCTTGTAAGGAAACAGCGTCTGCAGATGTCTGTGTATCGTAGCAATAGATTTCTAATGCTTCTTAAAACGCGATATCGCATCTCATTTCTATGTTTCATGGTAAGATATAATATGATTTGCGAAGTGTTATGTATTCCTCGTCTACACTTCAAATGAATGTGAATGCGACACTTCCTCGCTAGGAAATAGCGCTTGCAGATGTCTACGTATCGAAGCAGTAGAGTTCAAATGCATCTTAAAACGAGATATTGCATCTCATATTTATGTTTCATGGTAAGATGTAATATGATTTGCGAAGTGTCATGTATTCCTCGTCTACACTTCAAATGAATGTAAATGCGACACTTCCTTGCAAGGAAATAGCGTTTGCAGTTGTCTACGTATCGTAGCAATAGAGTTCTTATGATACTTAAGACGCGATATCGCATCTCATTTCTATGTTTCATGGTAAGATATAATATGATTTGCGAAGTGTTATGTATTCCTCGTCTACACTTCAAAGGAATGTGAATGCAACACTTCCTCGCTAGGAAATAGCGTTTGCAGATGTCTACGTATCGTAACAATAGATTTCTAATGCTTCTTAAAACGCGATATCGCATCTCATTTCTATGTTTCATGGTAAGATATAATATGATTTGCGAAGTGTCATGTATTCCTCGGCTACACTTCAAATGAATGTAAATGCGACATTTCTTTGCTAGGAAATAGCGTCTGCAGATGTCTAGGTATCGTAGCAATAGATTTATAATGCTTCTTAAAACGCGATATCGCATCTCATTTCTATGTTTCATGGTAAGATATAACATGATTTGCGAAGTGTCATGTATTCCTCGTCTACACTTCAAATGAATGTAAATGCGGCACTTCCTTGCTAGGAAATAGCGTCAGCAGATGTCTATGTATCGTAGCAATAGAGTTCAAATGCTTCTTAAAACGAGATATAGCATCTCATATCTATCTTTCATGATAAGGTATAATATTCATTGCGAAGTCTTATGCATTCCTCGTCTACGATTCAGATGAATGTAAATGCGACACTTCCTTGCAAGGAAATAGCGTTTGCAGATGTCTACGTATCGTAGCAATAGGGTTCTTATGATTCTTAAAACGCGATATCGCATCTCATTTCTATGTTTCATGGTAAGATATAATATGATTTGCGAAGTGCTATGTATTCCTCGTCTACGATTCAAATGAATGTAAATGCGACACTTCCTTGCAAAGAAATAGCGTCTGCAGATGTCTACGTATCGTAGCAATTGATTTCTAATGCTCCTTAAAACGCGATATCACATCTCATTTCTATGTTTCATGGTAAGATATAATATGATTTGCGAAGTGTCACGTATTCCTCGTCTGCACTTCAAATGAATGTAAATGCGACACTTCCTCGCAAGGAAATAGCGTTTGTAGATGTCTACGTATCGAAGCAATAGAGTTCAAATGCTTCTTAAATCGAGATATTGCATCTCATATCTATGTTTCATGATAAGATATAATATTCATTGCGAAGTGTTATGCATTCCTCGTCCACGATCCAATGAACGTAAATGCGACACTTCCTTGCAAGGAAATAACGTTTGCAGATGTCTACGTATCGTAGCAATAGATTTCTAATGCTTCTTAAAACGCGATATCGCATCTCATTTCTATGTTTCATGGTAAGATATAATATGATTTGCGAAGAGTCATGTATTGCTCGTCTACACTTCAAATCAATGTAAATGCGACACTTCCTTGCAAGGAAATAGCGTTTGCAGTTGTCTACGTATCGTAGCAATAGAGTTCTTATGATTCTTAAAACGCGATATCGCGTCTCATTTCTATGTTTCATGGTAAGATATAATATGATTTGCGAAGTGTTATGTATTCCTCGTCTACACTTCAAATGAATGTGAATGCGACATTTCCTCGCTAGGAAATAGCGTTTGCAGATGTCTACGTATCGTAGCAATAGTGTTCTTATGATTCTTAAAACGTGATATCGCATCTCATTTCTATGTTTCATGGTAAGATATAATATGATTTGCGAAGTGTTATGTATTCCTCGTCTACACTTCAAATGAATGTAAATGCGGCATTTCTTTGCTAGGAAATAGCGTCTGCAGATGTCTAGGTATCGTAGCAATAGATTTATAATGCTTCTTAAAACGCGATATCGCATCTCATTTCTATGTTTCATGGTAAGATATAATATAATTTGCGAAGAGTCATGTATTCCTCGTCTACACTTCAAATCAATGTAAATGCGACACTTCCTTGCAAGGAAATAGCGTTTGCAGTTGTCTACGTATCGTAGCAATAGAGTTCTTATGATTCTTAAAATGCGATATCGCGTCTCATTTCTATGTTTCACGGTAAGATATAATATGATTTGCGAAGTGTTATGTATTCCTCGTCTACACTTCAAATGAATGTGAATGCGACATTTCCTCGCTAGGAAATAGCGTTTGCAGATGTCTACGTATCGTAGCAATAGTGTTCTTATGATTCTTAAAACGCGATATCGCATCTCACTTCTATGTTTTATGGTAAGATATAATATCATTTGCGAAGTGTTATCCATTCCTCGTTTACGATTCAAATGAATGTAAATGCGACACTCCCTTGCAAGGAAATAGCGTTTACAGGTGTCTACGTATCGTAGCAATGGAGTTCTTATGATACATAAACGCGATATCGCATCTCATTTCTATGTTTCATGGTAAGATATAATATGATTTGCGAAGTGTCATGTATTCCTCGTCTACACTTCAAATGAATGTAAATGCGACACTTCCTTGCAAGGAAATAGCGTTTGCAGTTGTCTACGTATCGTAGCAATATAGTTCTTATGATTCTTAAAACGCGATATCGCGTCTCATTTCTATGTTTCATGGTAAGATATAATAAGATTTGCGAAGTGTTATGTATTCCTCGTCTACACTTCAAATGAATGTGAATGCGACATTTCCTCGCTAGGAAATAGCGTTTGCAGATGTCTACGTATCGTAGCAATAGTGTTCTTATGATTCTTAATACGCGATATCGCATCTCATTTCTATGTTTCATGGTAAGATATAATATCATTTGCGAAGTGTTATGTATTCCTCGTCTACACTTCAAATGAATGTAAATGCGACACTCCCTTGCACGGAAATAGCGTTTACAGGTGTCTACGGATCGTAGCAATGGAGTTCTTATGATACATAAACGCGATATCGCATCTCATTTCTATGTTTCATGGTAAGATATAATATGATTTGCGAAGTGTCATGTATTCCTCGTCTACACTTCAAATGAATGTAAATGCGACATTTCCTCGCTAGGAAATAGCGTTTGCAGATATCTACGTATCGTAGCAATAGTGTTCTTATGATTCTTAAAACGTGATATCGCATCTCATTTCTATGTTTCATGGTAAGATATAATATGATTTGCGAAGTGTTATGTATTCCTCGTCTACACTTCAAATGAATGTAAATGCGGCATTTCTTTGCTAGGAAATAGCGTCTGCAGATGTCTAGGTATCGTAGCAATAGATTTATAATGCTTCTTAAAACGCGATATCGCATCTCATTTCTATGTTTCATGGTAAGATATAACATGATTTGCGAAGTGTCATGTATTCCTCGTCTACACTTCAAATGAATGTAAATGCGGCACTTCCTTGCTAGGAAATAGCGTCTGCAGATGTCTATGTATCGTAGCAATAGAGTTCAAATGCTTCTTAAAACGAGATATAGCATCTCATATCTATCTTTCATGATAAGATATAATATTCATTGCGAAGTCTTATGCATTCCTCGTCTACGATTCAGATGAATGTAAATGCGACACTTCCTTGCAAGGAAATAGCGTTTGCAGATGTCTACGTATCGTAGCAATAGGGTTCTTATGATTCTTAAAACGCGATATCGCATCTCATTTCTATGTTTCATGGTAAGATATAATATGATTTGCGAAGTGCTATGTATTCCTCGTCTACGATTCAAATGAATGTAAATGCGACACTTCCTTGCAAAGAAATAGCGTCTGCAGATGTCTACGTATCGTAGGAATTGATTTCTAATGCTTCTTAAAACGCGATATCACATCTCATTTCTATGTTTCATGGTAAGATATAATATGATTTGCGAAGTGTCACGTATTCCTCGTCTGCACTTCAAATGAATGTAAATGCGACACTTCCTCGCAAGGAAATAGCGTTTGTAGATGTCTACGTATCGAAGCAATAGAGTTCTTATGATTCTTAAAACCCGAAATCGCATCTCAGTTCAATGTTTCATGGTAAGATATAATATGATTTGCGAAGTGTTATGTATTCCTCGTCTACACTTCAAATGAATGTGAATGCGACACTTCCTCGCTAGGAAATAGCGTTTGCAGATGTCTACGTATCGTAGAAATAGAGTTCTTATGATTCTTAAAACGCGATATCGCATCTCATTTCTATGTTTCATGGTAAGATATAATATGATTTGCGAAGTGTTATGTATTCCTCGTCTACACTTCAAATGAATGTAAATGCGACACTTCCTTGCAAAGAAATAGCGTTTGCAGATGTCTACGTATCGTAGCAATAGATTTCTAATGCTTCTTAAAACGCGATATCGCATCACATTTCTATGTTTCATGGTAAGATATAATATGATTTGCGAAGTGTCATGTATTCCTCGTCTACACTTCAAATGAATGTAAATGCGACACTTGCTAGCAAGGAAATAGCGTTTGCAGATGTCTACGTATCGTAGCAATAGATTTCTAATGCTTCTTAAGACGCGATATCGCATCTCATTTCTATGTTTCATGGTAAGATATAATATGATTTGCGAAGTGTTATGTATTCCTCGTCTACACTTCAAAGGAATGTGAATGCGACACTTCCCCGCTAGGAAATAGCGTTTGCAGATGTCTACGTATCGAAGCAATAGAGTTCAAATGCTTCTTAAATCGAGATATTGCATCTCATATCTATGTTTCGTGATAAGATATAATATTCATTGCGAAGTGTTATGCATTCCTCGTCTACGACTCAAATGATCGTAAATGCGACACTTCCTTGCAAGGAAATAGCGTTTGCAGATGTCTACGTATCGAAGCAATAGAGTTCAAATGCTTCTTAAAACGAGATATTGCATCTCATATCTACGTTTCATGATAAGATATAATATTCATTGCGAAGTGTTATGCATTCCTCGTCTACGATTCAAATGAATGTAAATGCGACACTTCCTTGCAAGGAAATAGCGTTTGCAGATGTCTGCGTATCGTAGCAATAGAGTTCTTATGATTCTTAAAACGCGATATCGCATCTCATATCTATGTTTCATGGTAAGATATAATATGATTTGCGAAGTGTTATGTATTCCTCGTCTACACTTCGAATGAATGTAAATGCGACACTTCCTTGTAAGGAAACAGCGTCTGCAGATGTCTGTGTATCGTAGCAATAGATTTCTAATGCTTCTTAAAACGCGATATCGCATCTCATTTCTATGTTTCATGGTAAGATATAATATGATTTGCGAAGTGTTATGTATTCCTCGTCTACACTTCAAATGAATGTGAATGCGACACTTCCTCGCTAGGAAATAGCGCTTGCAGATGTCTACGTATCGAAGCAATAGAGTTCAAATGCATCTTAAAACGAGATATTGCATCTCATATTTATGTTTCATGGTAAGATGTAATATGATTTGCGAAGTGTCATGTATTCCTCGTCTACACTTCAAATGAATGTAAATGCGACACTTCCTTGCAAGGAAATAGCGTTTGCAGTTGTCTACGTATCGTAGCAATAGAGTTCTTATGATACTTAAGACGCGATATCGCATCTCATTTCTATGTTTCATGGTAAGATATAATATGATTTGCGAAGTGTTATGTATTCCTCGTCTACACTTCAAAGGAATGTGAATGCAACACTTCCTCGCTAGGAAATAGCGTTTGCAGATGTCTACGTATCGTAACAATAGATTTCTAATGCTTCTTAAAACGCGATATCGCATCTCATTTCTATGTTTCATGGTAAGATATAATATGATTTGCGAAGTGTCATGTATTCCTCGGCTACACTTCAAATGAATGTAAATGCGACATTTCTTTGCTAGGAAATAGCGTCTGCAGATGTCTAGGTATCGTAGCAATAGATTTATAATGCTTCTTAAAACGCGATATCGCATCTCATTTCTATGTTTCATGGTAAGATATAACATGATTTGCGAAGTGTCATGTATTCCTCGTCTACACTTCAAATGAATGTAAATGCGGCACTTCCTTGCTAGGAAATAGCGTCTGCAGATGTCTATGTATCGTAGCAATAGAGTTCAAATGCTTCTTAAAACGAGATATAGCATCTCATATCTATCTTTCATGATAAGATATAATATTCATTGCGAATTCTTATGCATTCCTCGTCTACGATTCAGATGAATGTAAATGCGACACTTCCTTGCAAGGAAATAGCGTTTGCAGATGTCTACGTATCGTAGCAATAGGGTTCTTATGATTCTTAAAACGCGATATCGCATCTCATTTCTATGTTTCATGGTAAGATATAATATGATTTGCGAAGTGCTATGTATTCCTCGTCTACGATTCAAATGAATGTAAATGCGACACTTCCTTGCAAAGAAATAGCGTCTGCAGATGTCTACGTATCGTAGCAATTGATTTCTAATGCTTCTTAAAACGCGATATCACATCTCATTTCTATGTTTCATGGTAAGATATAATATGATTTGCGAAGTGTCACGTATTCCTCGTCTGCACTTCAAATGAATGTAAATGCGACACTTCCTCGCAAGGAAATAGCGTTTGTAGATGTCTACGTATCGAAGCAATAGAGTTCAAATGCTTCTTAAATCGAGATATTGCATCTCATATCTATGTTTCATGATAAGATATAATATTCATTGCGAAGTGTTATGCATTCCTCGTCCACGATCCAATGAACGTAAATGCGACACTTCCTTGCAAGGAAATAGCGTTTGCAGATGTCTACGTATCGTAGCAATAGATTTCTAATGCTTCTTAAAACGCGATATCGCATCTCATTTCTATGTTTCATGGTAAGATATAATATGATTTGCGAAGAGTCATGTATTGCTCGTCTACACTTCAAATCAATGTAAATGCGACACTTCCTTGCAAGGAAATAGCGTTTGCAGTTGTCTACGTATCGTAGCAATAGTGTTCTTATGATTCTTAAAACGCGATATCGCGTCTCATTTCTATGTTTCATGGTAAGATATAATATGATTTGCGAAGTGTTATGTATTCCTCGTATACACTTCAAATGAATGTAAATGCGACACTTCCTTGCTAGGAAATAGCGTCTGCAGATGTCTAGGTATCGTAGCAATAGATTTCTAATGCTTCTTAATACGCGATATCGCATCTCATTTCTATGTTTCATGGTAAGATATAATATCATTTGCGAAGTGTTATGTATTCCTCGTCTACACTTCAAATGAATGTAAATGCGACACTCCCTTGCTAGGAAATAGCGTCTGCAGATGTCTAGGTATCGTAGCTATAGAGTTCTAATGCTTCTTAAAACGCGATATCGCATCTCATTTCTATGTTTCATGGTAAGATATAATATGATTTGCGAAGAGTCATGTATTCCTCGTCTACACTTCAAATCAATGTAAATGCGACACTTCCTTGCAAGGAAATAGCGTTTGCAGTTGTCTACGTATCGTAGCAATAGAGTTCTTATGATTCTTAAAATGCGATATCGCGTCTCATTTCTATGTTTCATGGTAAGATATAATATGATTTGCGAAGTGTTATGTATTCCTCGTCTACACTTCAAATGAATGTGAATGCGACATTTCCTCGCTAGGAAATAGCGTTTGCAGATGTCTACGTATCGTAGCAATAGTGTTCTTATGATTCTTAAAACGCGATATCGCATCTCACTTCTATGTTTTATGGTAAGATATAATATCATTTGCGAAGTGTTATCCATTCCTCGTTTACGATTCAAATGAATGTAAATGCGACACTCCCTTGCAAGGAAATAGCGTTTACAGGTGTCTACGTATCGTAGCAATGGAGTTCTTATGATACATAAACGCGATATCGCATCTCATTTCTATGTTTCATGGTAAGATATAATATGATTTGCGAAGTGTCATGTATTCCTCGTCTACACTTCAAATGAATGTAAATGCGACACTTCCTTGCAAGGAAATAGCGTTTGCAGTTGTCTACGTATCGTAGCAATATAGTTCTTATGATTCTTAAAACGCGATATCGCGTCTCATTTCTATGTTTCATGGTAAGATATAATAAGATTTGCGAAGTGTTATGTATTCCTCGTCTACACTTCAAATGAATGTGAATGCGACATTTCCTCGCTAGGTAATAGCGTTTGCAGATGTCTACGTATCGTAGCAATAGTGTTCTTATGATTCTTAATACGCGATATCGCATCTCATTTCTATGTTTCATGGTAAGATATAATATCATTTGCGAAGTGTTATGTATTCCTCGTCTACACTTCAAATGAATGTAAATGCGACACTCCCTTGCACGGAAATAGCGTTTACAGGTGTCTACGGATCGTAGCAATGGAGTTCTTATGATACATAAACGCGATATCGCATCTCATTTCTATGTTTCATGGTAAGATATAATATGATTTGCGAAGTGTCATGTATTCCTCGTCTACACTTCAAATGAACGTAAATGCGACACTTCCTTGCTAGGAAATAGCGTCTGCAGATGTCTAGGTATCGTAGCAATAGATTTCTAATGCTTCTTAATACGCGATATCGCATCTCATTTCTATGTTTCATGGTAAGATATTATATGGTTTGCGAAGTGTTATGTATTCCTCGTCTACACTTCAAATGAATGTAAATTTGTCACTTCCTTGGTAGGAAATAGCGTCTGCAGATGTCTAGGTATCGTAGCAATAGATTTCTAATGCTTCTTAAAACGCGATATCGCATCTCATTTCTATGTTTCATGGTAAGATATAATATGATTTGTGAAGTGTCATGTATTCCTCGTCTACACTTCAAAGGAATGTGAATGCGGCACTTCCTCGCTAGGAAATTGCGTTTGCAGATGTCTACGTATCGTAGCAATAGATTTCTAATGCTTCTTAAAACGCGATATCGCATCTCATTTCTATGTTTCATGGTAAGATATAATATGATTTGCGAAGAGTCATGTATTCCTCGTCTACACTTCAAATCAATGTAAATGCGACACTTCCTTGCTAGGAGATAGCGTCTGCATATGTCTAGGTATCGTAGCAATAGATTTCTAATGCTTCTTAAAACGCGATATCGCATCTCATTTCTATGTTTCATGGTAAGATATAATATCATTTGCGAAGTGTTATGTATTCCTCGTCTACACTTCAAATGAATGTAAATGCGACACTCCCTTGCTAGGAAATAGCGTCTGCAGATGTCTAGGTATCGTAGCAATAGATTTCTAATGCTTCTTAATACGCGATATCGCATCTCATTTCTATGTTTCATGGTAAGATATAATATGATTTGCGAAGAGTCATGTATTCCTCGTCTACACTTCAAATCAATGTAAATGCGACACTTCCTTGCAAGGAAATAGCGTCTGCAAATGTCTAGGTATCGTAGCAATAGAGTTCAAATGCTTCTTAAAACGAGATATTGCATCTCATATCTATGTTTAATGATAAGATATAATATTCATTGCGAAGTGTTATGCATTCCTCGTCTACGATTCAAATGAATATAAATGCGACACTTCCTTGCAAGGAAATAGCGTTTGCAGATGTCTACGTATCGTAGCAATTGAGTTCTTATGATTCTTAAAACGCGATATCGCATCTCATTTCTATGTTTCATGGTAAGATATAATATGATTTGCGAAGTGTTATGTATTCCTCGTCTACACTTCAAATGAATGTGAATGCGACACTTCCTCGCTAGGAAATAGCGTTTGCGGATGTCTACGTATCGTAGCAATAGAGTTCTTATGATTCTTAGAACGCGATATCGCATCTCATTTCTATGGTTCATGGTAAGATATAATATGATTTGCGAAGTGTTATGTATTCCTCGTCTACACTTCAAATGAATGTAAATGCGACACTTCCTTGCTAGGAAATAGCGTCTGCAGATGTCTAAGTATCGTAGCGATAGAGTTCTAATGCTTCTTAAAACGCGATATCGCATCTCATTTTTATGTTTCATGGTATGATATAATATGATTTGCGAAGTGTCAGGTATTCCTCGTCCACAATTCAAATGAATGTAAATGCGGCACACCCTTGCAAAGAAATAGCGTTTGCAGATGTCTATGTATCGTAGCAATAGATATCTAATGCTTCTTAAAACGCGATATCGCATCTCATTTCTATGTTTCGTGGTAAGATATAATATGATTTGCGAAGTGTCATGTATTCCTCGTCTACACTTCAAATGAATGTAAATGCGACACTTCCTCGCTAGGAAATAGGGTCTGCAGATGATTAGGTATCGTAGCGATAGAGTTCTTATGATTCTTAAAACGCGATATTGCATCTCATTTTTATGTTTCATTGTAAGATATTATATAATTTGCGAAGTGTTATGTATTCCTCGTCTACACTTCAAATGAATGTAAATGCGACACTTCCTTGCATGGAAATAGCGTTTGCAGATGTCTACGTATCGTAGCAATGGAGTTCTTATGATTCTTAAAACGCGATATCGAATCTCAATTCTATGTTTCATGGTAAGATATAATATGATTTGCGAAGTGTTATGTATTCCACGTCTACACTTCAAATGAATGTAAATGCGACACTTCCTTGCAAGGAAATAGCGTTCGAAGATTACTACGTATCGTAGCAATAGAGTTCTTATGATTCTCAAAACGCGATATCGCATCTCATTTCTATGTTTCATGGTAAGATATAATATGATTTGCGAAGTGTTATGTATTCCTCGTCTACACTTCAAATGAATGCAAATGCGACACTTCCTAGCAAGGAAATTGCGTATGCAGATGTCTACGTATCGTAGCAATAGAGTTCTTATGATTCTCAAAACGCGCTATCGCATCTCATTTCTATGTTTCATGGTAAGATATAATATGATTTGCGAAGTGTTATGTATTCCTCGTCTACACTTCAAATGAATGTAAATGCGACACTTCCTAGCAAGGAAATTGCGTATGCAGATGTCTACGTATCGTAGCAATAGATTTCTAATGCTTCTTAAAACGCGATATCGCATCTCATTTCTATGTTTCATGGTAAGATATAATATGATTTGCGAAGTGTCAGGTATTCCTCGTCTACACTTCAAATGAATGTAAATGCGACACTTCCTCGCTAGGAAATAGCGTTTGCAAATGTCTACCTATCGTAGCAATAGTGTTCTAATGCTTCTTAATACGCGATATCGCATCTCATTTCTATGTTTCATGGTAAGATATAATATGATTTGCGAATTGTTATGTATTCCTCGTCTACACTTCAAATGAATGTGAATGCGACACTTCCTCGCTAGGAAATAGCGTTTGCAAATGTCTACCTATCGTAGCAATAGTGTTCTAATGCTTCTTAAAACGCGATATCGCATCTCATTTCTATGTTTCATGGTAAGATATAATATGATTTGCGAAGTGTCATGTATTCCTCGTCTACACTTCAAATGAATGTATATGCGACACTTCCCTGCTAGGAAATAGCGTCTGCAAATGTCTAGGTATCGTAGCAATAGAGTTCAAATGTTTCTTAAAACGAGATATTGCATCTCATATCTATGTTTAATGATAAGATATAATATTCATTGCGAAGTGTTATGCATTCCTCGTCTGCGATTCAAATGAATATAAATGCGACACTTCCTTGCAAGGAAATAGCGTTTGCAGATGTCTACGTATCGTAGCAATTGAGTTCTTATGATACTTAAAACGCGATATCGCATCTCATTTCTATGTTTCATGGTAAGATATAATATGATTTGCGAAGTGTTATGTATTCCTCGTCTACACTTCAAATCAATGTGAATGCGACACTTCCTCGCTAGGAAATAGCGTTTGCGGATGTCTGCGTATCGTAGCAATAGAGTTCTTATGATTCTTAGAACGCGATATCGCATCTCATTTCTATGGTTCATGGTAAGATATAATATGATTTGCGAAGTGTTATGTATTCCTCGTCTACACTTCAAATGAATGTAAATGCGACACTTCCTTGCTAGGAAATAGCGTCTGCAGATGTCTAAGTATCGTAGCGATAGAGTTCTAATGCTTCTTAAAACGCGATATCGCATCTCCTTTCTATGTTTCATGGTAAGATATAATATGATTTGCGAAGTGTTATGTATTCCTCGTCTACAATTCAAATGAATGTAAATGCGGCACTTCCTTGCAAAGAAATAGCGTTTGCAGATGTCTACGTATCGTAGCAATAGATATCTAATGCTTCTTAGAACGCGATATCGCATCTCATTTCTATGTTTCCTGGTAAGATATAATATGATTTGCGAAGTGTCATGTATTCCTCGTCTACACTTCAAATGAATGTAAATGCGACACTTCCTTGCTAGGAAATAGCGTCTGCAGATGTCTAGGTATCGTAGCATTAGACTTCAAATGCTTCTTAAAACGAGATATTGCATCTCATATCTATGTTTCATGATAAGATATAATATTCATTGCGAAGTGTTATGCATTCCTCGTATACGAATCAAATGAATGTAAATGCGACACTTCCTTGCAAGGAAATAGCGTTTGCAGTTGTCTACGTATCGTAGCAATAGAGTACTTATGATTCTTAAAACGCGATATTGCATCTCATTTCTATGTTTCATGGTAAGATATTATATAATTTGCGAAGTGTTATGTATTCCTCGTCAACACTTCAAATGAATGTAAATGCGACACTTCCTTGCATGGAAATAGCGTTTGCAGATGTCTACGTATCTTAATAATAGAGTTCTTATGATTCTTAAAACGCGATATCGCATCTCATTTCTATGTTTCATGGTAACATATAATATGATTTGCGAAGTGTTATGTATTCCTCGTCTACACTTCAAATGAATGTGAATGCGACACTTCCTTGCTAGGAAATAGCGTCTGCAGATGTCTAGGTATCGCAGCAATAGAGTTCTAATGCTTCTTAAAACGCGATATCGCATCTCATTTCTATGTTTCATGGTAAGATGTAATATGATTTGCGAAGTGTTATGTATTCCTCGTCTACACTTCAAAGGAATGTGAATGCGACACTTCCTCGCTATGAAATAGCGTTTGCAGATGTCTACATATCGTAGCAATAGAGTTCTTATGATTCTTAAAACGCGATATCGCATCTCATTTCTATGTTTTATGTTAAGATATAATATGATTTGCGAAGTGTTATGTATTCCTCGTCTACACTTCAAATGAATGTAAATGCGACACTCCCTTGCTAGGAAATAGCGTCTGCAGATGTCTAGGTATCGTAGCAATAGATTTCTAATGCTTCTTAAAACGCGATATCGCATCTCATTTCTATGTTTCATGGTAAGATATAATATGATTTGTGAAGTGTCATGTATTCCTCGTCTACACTTCAAAGGAATGTGAATGCGGCACTTCCTCGCTAGGAAATTGCGTTTGCAGATGTCTACGTATCGTAGCAATAGATTTCTAATGCTTCTTAAAACGCGATATCGCATCTCATTTCTATGTTTCATGGTAAGATATAGTATGATCTGCGAAGAGTCATGTATTCCTCGTCTACACTTCAAATCAATGTAAATGCGACACTTCCTTGCTAGGAAATAGCGTCTGCATATGTCTAGGTATCGTAGCAATAGATTTCTAATGCTTCTTAATACGCGATATCGCATCTCATTTCTATGTTTCATGGTAAGATATAATATCATTTGCGAAGTGTTATGTATTCCTCGTCTACACTTCAAATGAATGTAAATGCGACACTCCCTTGCTAGGAAATAGCGTCTGCAGATGTCTAGGTATCGTAGCTATAGACTTCTAATGCTTCTTAAAACGCGATATCGCATCTCATTTCTATGTTTCATGGTAAGATATAATATGATTTGCGAAGAGTCATGTATTCCTCGTCGACACTTCAAATCAATGTAAATGCGACACTTCCTTGCAAGGAAATAGCGTTTGCAGTTGTCTACGTATCGTAGCAATAGAGTTCTTATGATTCTTAAAACGCGATATCGCGTCTCATTTCTATGTTTCATGGTAAGATATAATATGATTTGCGAAGTGTTATGTATTCCTCGTCTACACTTCAAATGAATGTAAATGCGACACTTCCTCGCTAGGAAATAGCGTTTGCTGATGTCTACGTATCGTAGCAATAGTGTGCTTATGATTCTTAAAACGCGATATCGCATCTCATTTCTATGTTTTGTGGTAAGATATAATATGATTTGCGAAGTGTTATGTATTCCTCGACTACACTTCTAATGAATGTGAATACGACACTTCCTCGCTAGGAAATAGCGCTTGCAGATGTCTACGTATCGACGCAATAGGGTTCAAATACTTCTTAAAACGAGATATTGCATCTCATATCCATGTTCCATGGTAAGATATAATATGACTTGCGAAGTGTTATGCATTCCTCGTATACGATTCAAATGAATGTAAATGCGACACTTCCTTGCATGGAAATAGCGTTTGCAGGTGTCTACGTATCGTAGCAATGGAGTTCTTATGATACTTAAAACGCGATATTGCATCTCATATCTATGTTTCATGATAAGATATAATATTCATTGCGAAGTGTTATGCATTCCTCGTATACGATACAAATGAATGTAGATGAGACACTTCCTTGCAAGGAAATAGCGTTTGCAGTTGTCTACGTATCGTAGCAATAGAGTTCTTATGATTCTTAAAACCCGAAATCGCATCTCAGTTCTATGTTTCATGGTAAGATATAATATGATTTGCGAAGTGTTATGTATTCCTCGTCTACACTTCAAATGAATGTGAATGCGACATTTCCTCGCTAGGAAATAGCGTTTGCAGATGTCTACGTATCGTAGCAATAGGTTTCTAATGCTTCTTAAAACGCGATATCGCATCTCATTTCTATGTTTCATGGTAAGATATAATATGATTTGCGAAGTGATATGTATTCCTCGTCTACACTTCAAATGAATGTGAATGCGACACTTCCTCGCTAGGAAATAGCGTTTGCAGATGTCTACCTAACGTAGCAATAGATTTCTAATGCTTCTTAAAACGCGATATCGCATCTCATTTCGATGTTTCATGGTAAGATATAATATGATTTGCGAAGTGTTATGTATTCCTCGTCTGCTCTTCAAAGCAATGTGAATACGACACTTCCTCGCTAGGAAATAGCGTTTGCAGATGTCTACGTATCGTAGCAATAGATTTCTAATGCTTCTTAAAACGCGATATCGCGTCTCATTTCTATGTTTCATGGTAAGATATAATATGATTTGCGAAGAGTCATGTATTCCTCGTCTACACTTCAAATCAATGTAAATGCGACACTTCCTTGCAAGGAAATAGCGTCTGCAAATGTCTAGGTATCGTAGCAATAGAGTTCAAATGCTTCTTAAAACGAGATATTGCATCTCATATCTATGTTTAATGATAAGATATAATATTCATTGCGAAGTGTTATGCATTCCTCGTCTACGATTCAAATGAATATAAATGCGACACTTCTTTGCAAGGAAATAGCGTTTGCAGATGTCTACGTATCGTAGCAATTGAGTTCTTATGATTCTTAAAACGCGATATCGCATCTCATTTCTATGTTTCATGGTAAGATATAATATGATTTGCGAAGTGTTATGTATTCCTCGTCTACACTTCAAATGAATGTGAATGCGACACTTCCTCGCTAGGAAATAGCGTTTGCGGATGTCTACGTATCGTAGCAATAGAGTTCTTATGATTCTTAGAACGCGATATCGCATCTCATTTCTATGGTTCATGGTAAGATATAATATGATTTGCGAAGTGTTATGTATTCCTCGTCTACACTTCAAATGAATGTAAATGCGACACTTCCTTGCTAGGAAATAGCGTCTGCAGATGTCTAAGTATCGTAGCGATAGAGTTCTAATGCTTCTTAAAACGCGATATCGCATCTCATTTTTATGTTTCATGGTATGATATAATATGATTTGCGAAGTGTCAGGTATTCCTCGTCTACAATTCAAATGAATGTAAATGCGGCACTTCCTTGCAAAGAAATAGCGTTTGCAGATGTCTATGTATCGTAGCAATAGATATCTAATGCTTCTTAAAACGCGATATCGCATCTCATTTCTATGTTTCGTGGTAAGATATAATATGATTTGCGAAGTGTCATGTATTCCTCGTCTACACTTCAAATGAATGTAAATGCGACACTTCCTCGCTAGGAAATAGGGTCTGCAGATGATTAGGTATCGTAGCGATAGAGTTCCTATGATTCTTAAAACGCGATATTGCATCTCATTTTTATGTTTCATTGTAAGATATTATATAATTTGCGAAGTGTTATGTATTCCTCGTCTACACTTCAAATGAATGTAAATGCGACACTTCCTTGCATGGAAATAGCATTTGCAGATGTCTACGTATCGTAGCAATGGAGTTCTTATGATTCTTAAAACGCGATATCGAATCTCAATTCTATGTTTCATGGTAAGATATAATATGATTTGCGAAGTGTTATGTATTCCTCGTCTACACTTCAAATGAATGTAAATGCGACACTTCCTTGCAAGGAAATAGCGTTCGAAGATTTCTACGTATCGTAGCAATAGGGTTCTTATGATTCTCAAAACGCGATATCGCATCTCATTTCTATGTTTCATGGTAAGATATAATATGATTTGCGAAGTGTTATGTATTCCTCGTCTACACTTCAAATGAATGCAAATGCGACACTTCCTAGCAAGGAAATTGCGTATGCAGATGTCTACGTATCGTAGCAATAGAGTTCTTATGATTCTCAAAACGCGATATCGCATCTCATTTCTATGTTTCATGGTAAGATATAATATGATTTGCGAAGTGTTATGTATTCCTCGTCTACACTTCAAATGAATGTAAATGCGACACTTCCTAGCAAGGAAATTGCGTATGCAGATGTCTACGTATCGTAGCAATAGATTTCTAATGCTTCTTAAAACGCGATATCGCATCTCATTTCTATGTTTCATGGTAAGATATAATATGATTTGCGAAGTGTCAGGTATTCCTCGTCTACACTTCAAATGAATGTAAATGCGACACTTCCTCGCTAGGAAATAGCGATTGCAAATGTCTACCTATCGTAGCAATAGTGTTCTAATGCTTCTTAATACGCGATATCGCATCTCATTTCTATGTTTCATGGTAAGATATAATATGATTTGCGAAGTGTCATGTATACCTCGTCTACACATCAAATGAATGTAAATGCCCCACTTCCTTGCTAGGAAATAGCGTTTGCAGATGTCTACGTATCATAGTAATAGATTTCTAATGCTTCTCAAGACGCGATATCGCTTCTCATATCTATGTTTCATGGTAAGATATAATATGATTTGCGAAGTGTTATGTATTCCTCGTCTACACATCAAAGGAATGTGAATGCGACACTTGCTCGCTAGGAAATAGCGTTTGCAGATGTCTACGTATCGTAACAATAGATTTCTAATGGTTCTTAAAACGCGATATCGCATCTCATTTCTATGTTTCATGGTAAGATATAATATGATTTGCGAAGTGTCATGTATTCCTCGTCTACACTTCAAATGAATGTAAATGCGACACTTCCATGCTAGGAAATAGCGTCTGCAGATGTCTAAGTATCGTAGCGATAGAGTTCTAATGCTTCTTAAAACGCGATATCGCATCTCATTTCTATGTTTCATGGTAAGATATAATATGATTTGCGAAGTGTTATGTATTCCTCGTCTACAATTCAAGTGAATGTAAATGCGGCACTTCCTTGCAAAGAAATAGCGTTTGCAGATGTCTACGTATCGTAGCAATAGATATCTAATGCTTCTTAAAACGCGATATCGCATCTCATTTCTATGTTTCCTGGTAAGATATAATATGATTTGCGAAGTGTCATGTATTCCTCGTCTACACTTCAAATGAATGTAAATGCGACACTTCCTTGCTAGGAAATAGCGTCTGCAGATGTCTAGGTATCGTAGCAATAGAGTTCAAATGCTTCTTAAAACGAGATATTGCATCTCATATCTATGTTTCATGATAAGATATAATATTCATTGCGAAGTGTTATGCATTCCTCGTATACGAATCAAATGAATGTAAATGCGACACTTCCTTGCAAGGAAATAGCGTTTGCAGTTGTCTACGTATCGTAGCAATAGAATTCTTATGATTCTTAAAACGCGATATCGCATCTCATTTCTATCTTTCATGGTAAGATATAATATGATTTGCGAAGTGTTATGTATTCCTCGTCTACACTTCAAATGAATGTGAATGCGACACTTCTTCGCTAGGAAATAGCGTTTGCAGATGTCTACGTATCGTAGCGGTAGTGTTCTTATGATTCTTAAAACGCGATATCGCATCTCATTTCTATGTTTCATGGTAAGATATAATATGATTTGCGAAGTGTTATGTATTCCTCATCTACACTTCAATTGAATGTAAATGCGACACTTCCTTGCTAGGAAATAGCGTCTGCAGATGTCTAGGTATTGTATCGATTGTGTTCTAATGCTTCTCAAAACGCGATATCGCATCACATTCCTATGTTTCATGGTAAGATATAACATGATTTGCGAAGTGTTATGTATTCCTCGTCTACACTTCAAATGAATGTAATTGCGACACTTCCTTGCCAGGAATTAGCGTTTGCAAATGTCTACCTATCGTTGCAATAGTGTTCTAATGCTCCTTAAAAGGCGATATCGCATCTCGTTTCTATGTTTCATGGTAAGATATAATATGAATTGCGAGGTGTCATGTATTCCTCGTCTACACTTCAAATAAATGTAAATGCGACACTTCCTTGCTAGGAAATAGCGTCTGCAAATGTCTAGGTATCGTAGCAATAGAGTTCAAATGCTTCTTAAAACGAGATGTTGCATCTCATTTCTATGTTTCATGGTAAGATATAATATGATTTGCGAAGTGTCATGTATTCCTCGTCTACACTTCAAATGAATGTAAATGCGACACTTCCTTGCTAGGAAATAGCGTCTGCAGATGATTAGGTATCGTAGCAATAGAGTTCTTATGATTCTTAAAACGCGATATCGCATCTCATTTCTGTGTTTCATGGTAAGATATAATATGATTTGCGAAGTGTTATGTATTCCTCGTCTACACTTCAAATGAATGTAAATGCGACACTTCCTTGCAAGGAAATAGCGTTTGCAGATGTCTACGTATCGTAGCAATAGAGTTCTTATGACTCTTAAAACGCGATATCGCATCTCATTTCTATGTTTCATGGTAACATATAATATGATTTGCGAAGTGTTATGTATTCCTCGTCTACACTTCAAATGAATGTAAATGCGACACTCCCTTGCTAGGAAATAGCGTCTGCAGATGTCTAGGTATCGTAGCGATAGAGTTCTAATGCTTCTTAAAACGCGATATCGCATCTCACTTCTATGTTTCATGGTAAGATATAATATGATTTGCGAAGTGTTATGTATTCCTCGCCTACACTTCAAATGAATGTAAATGCGACACTTCCTTGCAAAGAAATAGCGTTTGCAGATGTCTACGTATCGTAGCAATAGATATCTAATGCTTCTTAAAACGCGATATCGCATCTCATTTCTATGTTTCATGGTACGATATAATATGATTTGCGAAGTGTCATGTATTCCTCGTCTACACTTCAAATGAATGTAAATGCGACACTTCCTAGCAAGGAAATAGCGTTTGCAGATGTCTACGTATCATAGTAATAGATTTGTAATGCTTCTTGAGACGCGATATCGCATCTCATATCTATGTTTCATGGTAAGATATAATATGATTTGCGAAGTGTTATGTATTCCTCGTCTACACATCAAAGGAATGTGAATGCGACACTTGCTCGCTAGGAAATAGCGTTTGCAGATGTCTACGTATCGTAACAATAGATTTCTAATGGTTCTTAAAACGCGATATCGCATCTCATTTCTATGTTTCATGGTAAGATATAATATGATTTGCGAGGTGTCATGTATTCCTCGTCTAGACTTCAAATGAATGTAAATGCGACACTTCCTTGCTAGGAAATAGCGTCTGCAGATGTCTAAGTATCGTAGCGATAGAGTTCTAATGCTTCTTAAAACGCGATATCGCATCTCATTTCTATGTTTCATGGTAAGATATAATATGATTTGCGATGTGTTACGTATTCCTCGTCTACAATTCAAGTGAATGTAAATGCGGCACTTCCTTGCTAGGAAATAGCGTTTGCGGATGTCTACGTATCGTAGCAATAGATATCTAATGCTTCTTAAAACGCGATATCGCATCTCATTTCTATGCTTCCTGGTAAGATATAATATGATTTGCGAAGTGTCATGTATTCCTCGTCTACACTCCAAATGAATGTAAATGCGACACTTCCTTGCAAGGAAATAGCGTTTGCAGATGTCTACGTATCGTAGCAAGAGAGTACTTATGATTCTTAAAACGCGATATTGCATCTCATTTCTATGTTTCATGGTAACATATAATATGATTTGCGAAGTGTCATGTATTCCTCGTCTGCACTTCAAATGAATGTAAATGCGACACTCCCTTGCTAGGAAATAGCGTCTGCAGATGGCTACGTATCGTAGCAATAGACTTCTTATGATTCTTAAAACGCGATATTGCATCTCACTTCTATGTTTCATGGTAAGATATAATATGATTTGCGAAGTGTTATGTATTCCTCGTCTACACTTCAAAGGAATGTGAATGCGACACTTCCTCGCTAGGATATAGCGTTTGCAGATGTCTACGTATCGTAGCAATAGTTTCTAATGCTTCTTAAAACGCGATATCGCAACTCATTTCTATGTTTCATGGTAAGATACAATATGATTTGCGAAGCGTCATGTATTCCTCGTCTACACTTCAAATGAATGTAAATGCGACACTTCCTTGCTAGGAAATAGTGTCTGCAGATGTCTAGGTATCGTTGCAATAGAGTTCAAATGCTTCTTAAAACGAGATATTGCATCTCATATCTATGTTTAATGATAAGATATAATATTCATTGCGAAGTGTTATGCATTCCTCGCCTACGATTCAAATGAATGTAAATGCGACACTTCCTTGCAAGGAAATAGCGTTTGCAGGTGTCTACGTATCGTAGCAGTGGAGTTCTTATGATACTTAAAGCGCGATATCGCATCTCATTTCTGTGTTTCATGGTAAGATATAATATGATTTGCTTAGTGTCATGTAATCCTCGTCTACACTTCAAATGAATGTAAATGCGACACTCCCTTGCTAGGAAATAGCGTCTGCAGATGTCTAGGTATCGTAGCGATAGTGTTCTAATGCTACTTAAAACGCGATATCGCATCACATTCCTATGTTTCATGGTAAGATATAATATGATTTGCGAAGTGTTATGTATTCCTCGTCTACACTTCAAATGAATGTAATTGCGACACTTCCTTGCCAGGAAATAGCGTTTGCAAATGTCTACCTATCGTAGCAATAGTGTTCTAATGCTTGTTGAAACGCGATATCGCATCTCATTTCTATGTTTCATGGTAAGATATAACATGAATTGCGAAGTGTCATGTATTCCTCGTCTACACTTCAAATGAATGTAAATGCGACACTTCCTTGCTAGGAAATAGCGTCTGCAAATGTCTAGGTATCGCAGCAATAGAGTTCAAATGCTTCTTAAAACGAGATGTTGCATCTCATTTCTATGTTTCATGGTAAGATATAATATGATTTGCGAAGTGTCATGTATTCCTCGTCTACACTTCAAATGAATGTAAATGCCACAGTTCCTTGCTAGGAAATAGCGTCTGCAGATGATTAGGTATCGTAGCGATAGAGTTCTAATGCTTCTTAAAAGGCGATATCGTATCTCATTTCTATGTTTCATGGTAAGATATAATATGATTTGCGAAGTGTTATGTATTCCTCATCTAGACTTCAATTGAATGTAAATGCGACACTCCCTTGCTAGGAAATAGCGTCTGCAGATGTCTAGGTATCGTAGCGATAGTGTTCTAATGCTTCTTGAAACGCGATATCGCATCACATTCCTATGGTTCATGGTAAGATATAATATGATTTGCGAAGTGTTATGTATTCCTCGTCTACACTTCAAATGAATGTAATTGCGACACTTCCTTGCCAGGAAATAGCGTTTGCAAATGTCTACCTATCGTACCAATAGTGTTCTAATGCTTCTTAAAACGCGATATCGCAACTCATTTCTATGTTTTATGTTAAGATATAATATGATTTGCGAAGTATTATCTATTCCTCGTCTACACTTCAAAGGAATGTGAATGCGACACTTCCTCGCTAGGAAATAGCGTTTGCAGATGTCTAGGTATCGTAGCGATAGGGTTCTAATGCTTCTTAAAACGCGATATCGCATCTCATTTCTATGTTTCATGGTAAGATATAATATGATTCGCGAAGTGTTATGTATTCCTCGTCTACACTTCAAATGAATGTAAATGCGACACTTCCTTGCAAAGAAATAGCGTTTGCAGATGTCTACGTATCGTAGCAATAGATATCTAATGCTTCTTAAAACGCGATATCGCATCTCATTTCTATGTTTCATGGTAAGATATAATATGATTTGCGAAGTGTCATGTATTCCTCGTCTACACTTCAAATGAATATAAATGCGACACTTCCTAGCAAGGAAATAACGTTTGCAGATGTCTACGTATCATAGCAATAGATTTCTAATGCTTCTTAAAACGCGATATTGCATCTCATTTCTATGTTTCATGGTAAGATATAATATGATTTGCGAAGTGTTACGTATTCCTAGTCTACACTTCATAGGAATGTGAATGCGACACTTCCTCGCTAGGAAATAGCGTTTGCAGATGTCTACGTATCGTAACAATAGACTTCTAATGCTTCTTAAAACGCGATATCGCATCTCATTTCTATGTTTCATGGTAAGATATAACATGATTTGCGAAGTGTCATGTATTCCTCGTCTACACTTCAAATGAATGTAAATGCGTCACTTCCTTGTTAGGAAACAGCGTCTGCAGATGTCTAGGTATCGTAGCAATAGAGTTCAAATGCTTCTTAAAACGAGATATTGCATCTCATATCTATGTTTCATGATAAGATATATACATTGCGAAGTGTTATGCATTCCTCGTATACGATACAAATGAATGTAAATGCGACACTTCCTTGCAAGGAAATAGCGTTTGCAGTTGTCTACGTATCGTTGCAATAGAGTTCTTATGATTCTTAAAACCCGAAATCGCATCTCATTTCTATGTTTTATGTTAAGATATAATATGATTTGCGAAGTATTATCTATTCCTCGTCTACACTTCAAAGGAATGTGAATGCGACACTTCCTCGCTAGGAAATAGCGTTTGCAGATGTCTACGTATCGTAGCAATAGATTTCTAATGCTTCTTAAAACGCGATATCGCATCTCATTTCTATGTTTCATGGTAAGATACAATATGATTTGCGAAGTGTTATGTATTCCTCGTCTACACTTCAAAGGAATGTGAATGCGACACTTTCTCGCTAGGAAATAGCGTTTGCAGATGTCTACGTATCGTAGCAATAGATTTTTAATGCTTCTTAAAACGCGATATCGCAACTCATTTCTATGTTTCATGGTAAGATATAATATGATTTGCGAAGTGTCATGTATTCCTCGTCTACACTTCAAATGAATGTAATTGCGACACTTCCTTGCCAGGAAATAGCGTTTGCAAATGTCTAGGTATCGTAGCAATAGAGTTCAAATGCTTCTTAAAACGAGATGTTGCATCTCATTTCTATGTTTCATGGTAAGATATAATATGATTTGCGAAGTGTCATGTATTCCTCGTCTACACTTCAAATGAATGTAAATGCGACACTTCCTTGCTAGGAAATAGCGTCTGCAGATGATTAGGTATCGTAGCGATAGAGTTCTAATGCTTCTTAAAACGCGATATCGCATCTCATTTCTATGTTTCATGGTAAGATATAATATGATTTGCGAAGTGTTATGTATTCCTCGTCTACACTTCAAGTGAATGTAAGTGCGACACTTCCTCACAAGGAAATTGCAGGTGTCTACGTATCGTAGCAATAGAGTTCTTATGATTCTTAAAACGCGATATCGCATCTCATTTCTATGTTTTATGGTAAGATATAATATGAGTTGCGAAGTGTTATGTATTCCTCGTCCACACTTCAAACGAATGTAAATGCGACACTTTCTTGCTAGGAAATAGCGTCAGCAGATGTCTAGGTATCGTAGCGATAGAGTTCTAATGCTTCTTAAAACGCGATATCGCATCTCATTTCTATGTTTCATGGTAAGATATAATATGATTCGCGAAGTGTTATGTATTCCTCGTCTACACTTCAAATGAATGTAAATGCGACACTTCCTTGCAAAGAAATAGCGTTTGCAGATATCTACGTATCGTAGCAATAGATATCTAATGCTTCTTAAAACGCGATATCGCATCTCATTTCTATGTTTCATGGTAAGATATAATATGATTTGCGAAGTGTCATGTATTCCTCGTCTACACTTCAAATGAATATAAATGCGACACTTCCTAGCAAGGAAATAACGTTTGCAGATGTCTACGTATCATAGCAATAGATTTCTAATGCTTCTTATAACGCGAAATTGCATCTCATTTCTATGTTTCATGGTAAGATATAATATGATTTGCGAAGTGTTACGTATTCCTCGTCTACAATTCATAGGAATGTGAATGCGACACTTCCTCGCTAGGAAATAGCGTTTGCAGATGTCTACGTATCGTAACAATAGACTTCTAATGCTTCTTAAAACGCGATATCGCATCTCATTTCTATGTTTCATGGTAAGATATAACATGATTTGCGAAGTGTCATGTATTCCTCGTCTACACTTCAAATGAATGTAAATGCGTCACTTCCTTGTTAGGAAACAGCGTCTGCAGATGTCTAGGAATCGTAGCAATAGAGTTCAAATGCTTCTTAAAACGAGATATTGCATCTCATATCTATGTTTCATGATAAGATATATACATTGCGAAGTGTTATGCATTCCTCGTATACGATACAAATGAATGTAAATGCGACACTTCCTTGCAAGGAAATAGCGTTTGCAGATGTCTACGTATCGTAGCAATAGATTTCTAATGCTTCTTAAAACGCGATATCGCATCTCATTTTTATGTTTCATGGTAAGATATAATATGATTTGCGAAGTGTTATGTATTCCTCGTCTACACTTCAAATGAATGTAAGTGCGACACTTCCTCACAAGGAAATAGCGTTTGCAGGTGTCTACGTATCGTAGCAATAGAGTTCTTATGATTCTTAAAACGCGATATCGCATCTCATTTCTATGTTTTATGGTAAGATATAATATGAGTTGCGAAGTGTTATGTATTCCTCGTCCACACTTCAAATGTATGTAAATGCGACACTTTCTTGCTAGGAAATAGCGTCTGCAGATGTCTAGGTATCGTAGCGATAGAGATCTAATGCTTCTTAAAACGCGATATCGCATCTCATTTCTATGTTTCATGGTAAGATATAACATGATTTGCGAAGTGTCATGTATTCCTCGTCTACACTTCAAATGAATGTAAATGCGTCACTTCCTTGTTAGGAAACAGCGTCTGCAGATGTCTAGGAATCGTAGCAATAGAGTTCAAATGCTTCTTAAAACGAGATATTGCATCTCATATCTATGTTTCATGATAAGATATATACATTGCGAAGTGTTATGCATTCCTCGTATACGATACAAATTAATGTAAATGCGACACTTCCTTGCAAGGAAATAGCGTTTGCAGTTGTCTACGTATCGTAGCAATAGTGTTCTTATGATTCTTAAAACCCGAAATCGCATCTCATTTCTATGTTTTATGTTAAGATATAATATGATTTGCGAAGTATTATCTATTCCTCGTCTACACTTCAAACGAATGTAAATGCGACACTTTCTTGCTAGGAAATAGCGTCAGCAGATGTCTAGGTATCGTAGCGATAGAGTTCTAATGCTTCTTAAAACGCGATATCGCATCTCATTTCTATGTTTCATGGTAAGATATAATATGATTCGCGAAGTGTTATGTATTCCTCGTCTACACTTCAAATGAATGTAAATGCGACACTTCCTTGCAAAGAAATAGCGTTTGCAGATATCTACGTATCGTAGCAATAGATATCTAATGCTTCTTAATACGCGATATCGCATCTCATTTCTATGTTTCATGGTAAGATATAATATGATTTGCGAAGTGTCATGTATTCCTCGTCTACACTTCAAATGAATATAAATGCGACACTTCCTAGCAAGGAAATAACGTTTGCAGATGTCTACGTATCATAGCAATAGATTTCTAATGCTTCTTATAACGCGAAATTGCATCTCATTTCTATGTTTCATGGTAAGATATAATATGATTTGCGAAGTGTTACGTATTCCTCGTCTACAATTCATAGGAATGTGAATGCGACACTTCCTCGCTAGGAAATAGCGTTTGCAGATGTCTACGTATCGTAACAATAGACTTCTAATGCTTCTTAAAACGCGATATCGCATCTCATTTCTATGTTTCATGGTAAGATATAACATGATTTGCGAAGTGTCATGTATTCCTCGTCTACACTTCAAATGAATGTAAATGCGTCACTTCCTTGTTAGGAAACAGCGTCTGCAGATGTCTAGGAATCGTAGCAATAGAGTTCAAATGCTTCTTAAAACGAGATATTACATCTCATATCTATGTTTCATGATAAGATATATACATTGCGAAGTGTTATGCATTCCTCGTATACGATACAAATGAATGTAAATGCGACACTTCCTTGCAAGGAAATAGCGTTTGCAGATGTCTACGTATCGTAGCAATAGATTTCTAATGCTTCTTAAAACGCGATATCGCATCTCATTTTTATGTTTCATGGTAAGATATAATATGATTTGCGAAGTGTTATGTATTCCTCGTCTACACTTCAAATGAATGTAAGTGCGACACTTCCTCACAAGGAAATAGCGTTTGCAGGTGTCTACGTATCGTAGCAATAGAGTTCTTATGATTCTTAAAACGCGATATCGCATCTCATTTCTATGTTTTATGGTAAGATATAATATGAGTTGCGAAGTGTTATGTATTCCTCGTCCACACTTCAAATGTATGTAAATGCGACACTTTCTTGCTAGGAAATAGCGTCTGCAGATGTCTAGGTATCGTAGCGATAGAGTTCTAATGCTTCTTAAAACGCGATATCGCATCTCATTTCTATGTTTCATGGTAAGATATAATATGATTCGCGAAGTGTTATGTATTCCCCGTTTACACTTCAAATGAATGTAAATGCGACACTTCCTTGCAAAGAAATAGCGTTTGCAGATGTCTACGTATCGTAGCAATAGATATCTAATGCTTCTTAAAATGCGATATCGCGTCTCATTTCTATGTTTCATGGTAAGATATAATATGATTTGCGAAGTGTCATGTATTCCTCGTCTACACTTCAAATGAATATAAATGCGACACTTCCTAGCAAGGAAATAACGTTTGCAGATGTCTACGTATCATAGCAATAGATTTCTAATGCTTCTTAAAACGCGATATTGCATCTCATTTCTATGTTTTATGGTAAGATATAATATGATTTGCGAAGTGTTACGTATTCCTCGTCTACGCTTCATAGGAATGTGAATGCGACACTTCCTCGCTAGGAAATAGCGTTTGCAGATGTCTACGTATCGTAACAATAAACTTCTAATGCTTCTTAAAACGCGATATCGCATCTCATTTCTATGTTTCATGGTAAGATATAACATGATTTGCGAAGTGTCATGTATTCCTCGTCTACACTTCAAATGAATGTAAATGCGTCACTTCCTTGTTAGGAAACAGCGTCTGCAGATGTCTAGGAATCGTAGCAATAGAGTTCAAATGCTTCTTAAAACGAGATATTGCATCTCATATCTATGTTTCATGATAAGATATATACATTGCGAAGTGTTATGCATTCCTCGTATACGATACAAATGAATGTAAATGCGACACTTCCTTGCAAGGAAATAGCGTTTGCAGTTGTCTACGTATCGTAGCAATAGAGTTCTTATGATTCTTAAAACCCGAAATCGCATCTCATTTCTATGTTTTATGTTAAGATATAATATGATTTGCGAAGTATTATCTATTCCTCGTCTACACTTCAAAGGAATGTGAATGCGACACTTCCTCGCTAGGAAATAGCGTTTGCAGATGTCTACGTATCGTAGCAATAGATTTCTAATGCTTCTTAAAACGCGATATCGCATCTCATTTCTATGTTTCATGGTAAGATACAATATGATTTGCGAAGTGTTATGTATTCCTCGTCTACACTTCAAAGGAATGTGAATGCGACACTTCCTCGCTAGGAAATAGCGTTTGCAGATGTCTACGTATCGTAGCAATAGATTTTTAATGCTTCTTAAAACGCGATATCGCAACTCATTTCTATGTTTCATGGTAAGATATAATATGATTTGCGAAGTGTCATGTATTCCTCGTCTACACTTCAAATGAATGTAATTGCGACACTTCCTTGCCAGGAAATAGCGTTTGCAAATGTCTAGGTATCGTAGCAATAGAGTTCAAATGCTTCTTAAAACGAGATGTTGCATCTCATTTCTATGTTTCATGGTAAGATATAATATGATTTGCGAAGTGTCATGTATTCCTCGTCTACACTTCAAATGAATGTAAATGCGACACTTCCTTGCTAGGAAATAGCGTCTGCAGATGATTAGGTATCGTAGCGATAGAGTTCTAATGCTTCTTAAAACGCGATATCGCATCTCATTTCTATGTTTCATGGTAAGATATAATATGATTTGTGGAGTGTTATGTATTCCTCGTCTACACTTCAAATGAATGTAAATGCGACACTTCCATGCAAGGAAATAGCGTTTGCAGATGTCTACGTATAGTAGCAACGGAGTTCTTATGATTCTTAAAACGCGATATTGCATCTCATTTCTATGTTTCATGGTAAGATATTATATAATTTGCGAAGTGTTATGTATTCCTCGTCTACACTTCAAGTGAATGTAAGTGCTACACTTCCTCACAAGGAAATTGCAGGTGTCTACGTATCGTAGCAATAGAGTTCTTATGATTCTTAAAACGCGATATCGCATCTCATTTCTATGTTTTATGGTAAGATATAATATGAGTTGCGAAGTGTTATGTATTCCTCGTCCACAATTCAAACGAATGTAAATGCGACACTTTCTTGCTAGGAAATAGCGTCAGCAGATGTCTAGGTATCGTAGCGATAGAGTTCTAATGCTTCTTAAAACGCGATATCGCATCTCATTTCTATGTTTCATGGTAAGATATAACATGATTTGCGAAGTGTCATGTATTCCTCGTCTACGCTTCAAATGAATGTAATTGCGACATTTCCTTGAATGGAAATAGCGTTTGCAGATGTCTACGTATCGTAGCAATAGAGTTCTTATGATTCTTAAAACGCGATATCGCATCTCATTTCTATGTTTCATGATAAGATATAATATTCATTGCGAAGTGTTATGCATTCCTCGTATACGATTCAAATGAATGTAAATGCGACACTTCCTTGCAAGGAAATAGCGCTTGCAGGTGTCTACGTATCGTAGCAATGGAGTTCTTATGATACTTAAAACGCGATATCGCGTCTCATTTCTGTGTTTCATGGTAAGATATAATATGATTTGCGAAGTGTCATGTATTCCTCGTCTACACTTCAAATGAATGTAAATGCGACACTTCCTTGCTAGGAAATAGCGTCTGCAGATGTCTAGGTATCGTAGCAATAGAGTTCTTATGATTCTTAAAACCCGAAATCGCATCTCAGTTCTATGTTTCATGGTAAGATATAATATGATTTGCGAAGTGTTATGTATTCCTCGTCTACACTTCAAATGAATGTGAATGCGACACTTCCTCGTTAGGAAATAGCGTTTGCAGATGTCTACGTATCGTAGCAATAGAGTTCTTATGATTCTTAAAACGCGATATCGCATCTCATTTCTATGTTTCATGGTAAGATATAATATGATTTGCGAAGTGTTATGTATTCCTCGTCTACACTTCAAATGAATGTAAATGCGACACTTCCTTGCAAAGAAATAGCGTTTGCAGATGTCTACGTATCGTAGCAATAGATTTCTAATGCTTCTTAAAACGCGATATCGCATCACATTTCTATGTTTCATGGTAAGATATAATATGATTTGCGAAGTGTCATGTATTCCTCGTATACACTTCAAATGAATGTAAATGCGACACTTGCTAGCAAGGAAATAGCGTTTGCAGATGTCTACGTATCGTAGCAATAGATTTCTAATGCTTCTTAAGACGCGATATCGCATCCCATTTCTATGTTTCATGGTAAGATATAATATGATTTGCGAAGTGTTATGTATTCCTCGTCTACACTTCAAAGGAATGTGAATGCGACACTTCCCCGCTAGGAAATAGCGTTTGCAGATGTCTACGTATCGTAACAATAGATTTCTAATGCTTCTTAAAACGCGATATCGCATCTCATTTCTATGTTTCATGGTAAGATATAATATGATTTGCGAAGTGTCATGTATTCCTCGTCTACACTTCAAATGAATGTAAATGCGACACTTCCTTGCTAGGAAATAGCGTCTGCAGATGTCTAGGTATCGTAGCAATAGAGTTCAAATGCTTCATAAAACGAGATATTGCGTCTCATATCTATGTTTCATGATAAGATATAATATTCATTGCGAAGAGTTATGTATTCCTCGTCTACACTTCAAATGAATGTAAATGCGACACTTCCTTGCAAAGAAATAGCGTTTGCAGATGTCTACGTATCGTAGCAATAGATTTCTAATGCTTCTTAAAACGCGATATCGCATCTCATTTCTATGTTTCATGGTAAGATATAATATGATTTGCGAAGTGTCATGTATTCCTCGTCTACACTTCAAATGAATGTAAATGCGACACTTCCTTGCAAAGAAATAGCGTTTGCAGATGTCTACGTATCGTAGCAATAGATTTCTAATGCTTCTTAAAACGCGATATCGCATCTCATTTCTATGTTTCATGGTAAGATATAATATGATTTGCGAAGTGTCATGTATTCCTCGTCTACACTTCAAATGAATGTAAATGCGACACTTCCTTGCAAAGAAATAGCGTTTGCAGATGTCTACGTATCGTAGCAATAGATTTCTAATGCTTCTTAAAACGCGATATCACATCTCATTTCTATGTTTCATGGTAAGATATAATATGATCTGCGAAGTGTCATGTATTCCTCGTCTGCACTTCAAATGAATGTAAATGCGACACTTCCTTGCAAAGAAATAGCGTTTGCAGATGTCTACGTATCGAAGCAATAGAGTTCAAATGCTTCTTAAAACGAGATATTGCATCTCATATCTACGTTTCATGATAAGATATAATATTCATTGCGAAGTGTTATGCATTCCTCGTCTACGATTCAAATGAATGTAAATGCGACACTTCCTTGCAAGGAAATAGCGTTTGCAGATGTCTGCGTATCGTAGCAATAGAGTTCTTATGATTCTTAAATCGCGATATCGCATCTCACATCTATGTTTCATGGTAAGATATAATATGATTTGCGAAGTGTTATGTATTCCTCGTCTACACTTCGAATGAATGTAAATGCGACACTTCCTTGTAAGGAAACAGCGTCTGCAGATGTCTGTGTATCGTAGCAATAGATTTCTAATGCTTCTTAAAACGCGATATCGCATCTCATTTCTATGTTTCATGGTAAGATATAATATGATTTGCGAAGTGTTATGTATTCCTCGTCTACACTTCAAATGAATGTGAATGCGACACTTCCTCGCTAGGAAATAGCGCTTGCAGATGTCTACGTATCGAAGCAATAGAGTTCAAATGCTTCTTAAAACGAGATATTGCATCTCATATTTATGTTTCATGGTAAGATGTAATATGATTTGCGAAGTGTCATGTATTCCTCGTCTACACTTCAAATGAATGTAAATGCGACACTTCCTTGCAAGGAAATAGCGTTTGCAGTTGTCTACGTATCGTAGCAATAGAGTTCTTATGATACTTAAGACGCGATATCGCATCTCATTTCTATGTTTCATGGTAAGATATAATATGATTTGCGAAGTGTTATGTATTCCTCGTCTACACTTCAAAGGAATGTGAATGCAACACTTCCTCGCTAGGAAATAGCGTTTGCAGATGTCTACGTATCGTAACAATAGATTTCTAATGCTTCTTAAAACGCGATATCGCATCTCATTTCTATGTTTCATGGTAAGATATAATATGATTTGCGAAGTGTCATGTATTCCTCGGTTACACTTCAAATGAATGTAAATGCGACATTTCTTTGCTAGGAAATAGCGTCTGCAGATGTCTAGGTATCGTAGCAATAGATTTATAATGCTTCTTAAAACGCGATATCGCATCTCATTTCTATGTTTCATGGTAAGATATAACATGATTTGCGAAGTGTCATGTATTCCTCGTCTACACTTCAAATGAATGTAAATGCGGCACTTCCTTGCTAGGAAATAGCGTCTGCAGATGTCTATGTATCGTAGCAATAGAGTTCAAATGCTTCTTATATCGAGATATTGCATCTCATATCTATGTTTCATGATAAGATATAATATTCATTGCGAAGTGTTATGCATTCCTCGTCTACGATCCAATGAACGTAAATGCGACACTTCCTTGCAAGGAAATAGCGTTTGCAGATGTCTACGTATCGTAGCAATAGATTTCTAATGCTTCTTAAAACGCGATATCGCATCTCATTTCAATGTTTCATGGTAAGATATAATATGATTTGCGAAGAGTCATGTATTGCTCGTCTACACTTCAAATCAATGTAAATGCGACACTTCCTTGCAAGGAAATAGCGTTTGCAGTTGTCTACGTATCGTAGCAATAGAGTTCTTATGATTCTTAAAACGCGATATCGCGTCTCATTTCTATGTTTCCTGGTAAGATATAATATGATTTGCGAAATGTTATGTATTCCTCGTCTACACTTCAAATGAATGTGAATCCGACATTTCCTCGCTAGGAAATAGCGTTTGCAGATGTCTACGTATCGTAGCAATTGTGTTCTTATGATTCTTAAAACGTGATATCGCATCTCATTTCTATGTTTCATGGTAAGATATAATATGATTTGCGAAGTGTTATGTATTCCTCGTCTACACTTCAAATGAATGTAAATGCGGCATTTCTTTGCTAGGAAATAGCGTCTGCAGATGTCTAGGTATCGTAGCAATAGATTTATAATGCTTCTTAAAACGCGATATCGCATCTCATTTCTATGTTTCATGGTAAGATATAATATCATTTGCGAAGTGTTATGTATTCCTCGTCTACACTTCAAATGAACGTAAATGCGACACTTCCTTGCTAGGAAATAGCGTATGCAGTTGTCTACGTATCGTAGAGATAGTGTTCTTATGATTCTTAAAACGCGATATCGCGTCTCATTTCTATGTTTCATGGTAAGATATAATATGATTTGCGAAGTGTTATGTATTCCTCGTCTACACTTCAAATGAATGTGAATGCGATATTTCCTCGCTAGGAAATAGCGTTTGCAGATGTCTACGTATCGTAGCAATAGTGTTCTTATGATTCTTAAAACGCGATATCGCATCTCACTTCTATGTTTTATGGTAAGATATAATATCATTTGCGAAGTGTTATCCATTCCTCGTTTACGATTCAAATGAATGTAAATGCGACACTCCCTTGCAAGGAAATAGCGTTTACAGGTGTCTACGTATCGTAGCAATGGAGTTCTTATGATACATAAACGCGATATCGCATCTCATTTCTATGTTTCATGGTAAGATATAATATGATTTGCGAAGTGTCATGTATTCCTCGTCTACACTTCAAATGAATGTAAATGCGACACTTCCTTGCAAGGAAATAGCGTTTGCAGTTGTCTACGTATCGTAGCAATATAGTTCTTATGATTCTTAAAACGCGATATCGCGTCTCATATCTATGTTTCATGGTAAGATATAATAAGATTTGCGAAGTGTTATGTATTCCTCGTCTACACTTCAAATGAATGTGAATGCGACATTTCCTCGCTAGGAAATAGCGTTTGCAGATGTCTACGTATCGTAGCAATAGTGTTCTTATGATTCTTAATACGCGATATCGCATCTCATTTCTATGTTTCATGGTAAGATATAATATCATTTGCGAAGTGTTATGTATTCCTCGTCTACACTTCAAATGAATGTAAATGCGACACTCCCTTGCAAGGAAATAGCGTTTACAGGTGTCTACGGATCGTAGCAATGGAGTTCTTATGATACATAAACGCGATATCGCATCTCATTTCTATGTTTCATGGTAAGATATAATATGATTTGCGAAGTGTCATGTATTCCTCGTCTACACTTCAAATGAATGTGAATGCGACATTTCCTCGCTAGGAAATAGCGTTTGCAGATGTCTACGTATCGTAGCAATAGTGTTCTTATGATTCTTAAAACGTGATATCGCATCTCATTTCTATGTTTCATGGTAAGATATAATATGATTTGCGAAGTGTTATGTATTCCTCGTCTGCACTTCAAATGAATGTAAATGCGACACTTCCTTGCAAAGAAATAGCGTTTGCAGATGTCTACGTATCGTAGCAATAGATTTCTAATGCTTCTTAAAACGCGATATCGCATCACATTTCTATGTTTCATGGTAAGATATAATATGATTTGCGAAGTGTCATGTATTCCTCGTATACACTTCAAATGAATGTAAATGCGACACTTGCTAGCAAGGAAATAGCGTTTGCAGATGTCTACGTATCGTAGCAATAGATTTCTAATGCTTCTTAAGACGCGATATCGCATCCCATTTCTATGTTTCATGGTAAGATATAATATGATTTGCGAAGTGTTATGTATTCCTCGTCTACACTTCAAAGGAATGTGAATGCGACACTTCCCCGCTAGGAAATAGCGTTTGCAGATGTCTACGTATCGTAACAATAGATTTCTAATGCTTCTTAAAACGCGATATCGCATCTCATTTCTATGTTTCATGGTAAGATATAATATGATTTGCGAAGTGTCATGTATTCCTCGTCTACACTTCAAATGAATGTAAATGCGACACTTCCTTGCTAGGAAATAGCGTCTGCAGATGTCTAGGTATCGTAGCAATAGAGTTCAAATGCTTCATAAAACGAGATATTGCGTCTCATATCTATGTTTCATGATAAGATATAATATTCATTGCGAAGAGTTATGTATTCCTCGTCTACACTTCAAATGAATGTAAATGCGACACTTCCTTGCAAAGAAATAGCGTTTGCAGATGTCTACGTATCGTAGCAATAGATTTCTAATGCTTCTTAAAACGCGATATCGCATCTCATTTCTATGTTTCATGGTAAGATATAATATGATTTGCGAAGTGTCATGTATTCCTCGTCTACACTTCAAATGAATGTAAATGCGACACTTCCTTGCAAAGAAATAGCGTTTGCAGATGTCTACGTATCGTAGCAATAGATTTCTAATGCTTCTTAAAACGCGATATCACATCTCATTTCTATGTTTCATGGTAAGATATAATATGATCTGCGAAGTGTCATGTATTCCTCGTCTGCACTTCAAATGAATGTAAATGCGACACTTCCTTGCAAGGAAATAGTGTTTGCAGATGTCTACGTATCGAAGCAATAGAGTTCAAATGCTTCTTAAATCGAGATATTGCATCTCATATCTATGTTTCGTGATAAGATATAATATTCATTGCGAAGTGTTATGCATTCCTCGTCTACGATTCAAATGATCGTAAATGCGACACTTCCTTGCAAGGAAATAGCGTTTGCAGATGTCTACGTATCGAAGCAATAGAGTTCAAATGCTTCTTAAAACGAGATATTGCATCTCATATCTACGTTTCATGATAAGATATAATATTCATTGCGAAGTGTTATGCATTCCTCGTCTACGATTCAAATGAATGTAAATGCGACACTTCCTTGCAAGGAAATAGCGTTTGCAGATGTCTGCGTATCGTAGCAATAGAGTTCTTATGATTCTTAAATCGCGATATCGCATCTCACATCTATGTTTCATGGTAAGATATAATATGATTTGCGAAGTGTTATGTATTCCTCGTCTACACTTCGAATGAATGTAAATGCGACACTTCCTTGTAAGGAAACAGCGTCTGCAGATGTCTGTGTATCGTAGCAATAGATTTCTAATGCTTCTTAAAACGCGATATCGCATCTCATTTCTATGTTTCATGGTAAGATATAATATGATTTGCGAAGTGTTATGTATTCCTCGTCTACACTTCAAATGAATGTGAATGCGACACTTCCTCGCTAGGAAATAGCGCTTGCAGATGTCTACGTATCGAAGCAATAGAGTTCAAATGCTTCTTAAAACGAGATATTGCATCTCATATTTATGTTTCATGGTAAGATGTAATATGATTTGCGAAGTGTCATGTATTCCTCGTCTACACTTCAAATGAATGTAAATGCGACACTTCCTTGCAAGGAAATAGCGTTTGCAGTTGTCTACGTATCGTAGCAATAGAGTTCTTATGATACTTAAGACGCGATATCGCATCTCATTTCTATGTTTCATGGTAAGATATAATATGATTTGCGAAGTGTTATGTATTCCTCGTCTACACATCAAAGGAATGTGAATGCAACACTTCCTCGCTAGGAAATAGCGTTTGCAGATGTCTACGTATCGTAACAATAGATTTCTAATGCTTCTTAAAACGCGATATCGCATCTCATTTCTATGTTTCATGGTAAGATATAATATGATTTGCGAAGTGTCATGTATTCCTCGGTTACACTTCAAATGAATGTAAATGCGACATTTCTTTGCTAGGAAATAGCGTCTGCAGATGTCTAGGTATCGTAGCAATAGATTTATAATGCTTCTTAAAACGCGATATCGCATCTCATTTCTATGTTTCATGGTAAGATATAACATGATTTGCGAAGTGTCATGTATTCCTCGTCTACACTTCAAATGAATGTAAATGCGGCACTTCCTTGCTAGGAAATAGCGTCTGCAGATGTCTATGTATCGTAGCAATAGAGTTCAAATGCTTCTTATATCGAGATATTGCATCTCATATCTATGTTTCATGATAAGATATAATATTCATTGCGAAGTGTTATGCATTCCTCGTCTACGATCCAATGAACGTAAATGCGACACTTCCTTGCAAGGAAATAGCGTTTGCAGATGTCTACGTATCGTAGCAATAGATTTCTAATGCTTCTTAAAACGCGATATCGCATCTCATTTCTATGTTTCATGGTAAGATATAATATGATTTGCGAAGAGTCATGTATTGCTCGTCTACACTTCAAATCAATGTAAATGCGACACTTCCTTGCAAGGAAATAGCGTTTGCAGTTGTCTACGTATCGTAGCAATAGAGTTCTTATGATTCTTAAAACGCGATATCGCGTCTCATTTCTATGTTTCCTGGTAAGATATAATATGATTTGCGAAATGTTATGTATTCCTCGTCTACACTTCAAATGAATGTGAATCCGACATTTCCTCGCTAGGAAATAGCGTTTGCAGATGTCTACGTATCGTAGCAATTGTGTTCTTATGATTCTTAAAACGTGATATCGCATCTCATTTCTATGTTTCATGGTAAGATATAATATGATTTGCGAAGTGTTATGTATTCCTCGTCTACACTTCAAATGAATGTAAATGCGGCATTTCTTTGCTAGGAAATAGCGTCTGCAGATGTCTAGGTATCGTAGCAATAGATTTATAATGCTTGTTAAAACGCGATATCGCATCTCATTTCTATGTTTCATGGTAAGATATAATATCATTTGCGAAGTGTTATGTATTCCTCGTCTACACTTCAAATGAATGTAAATGCGACACTCCCTTGCAAGGAAATAGCGTTTACAGGTGTCTACGGATCGTAGCAATGGAGTTCTTATGATACATAAACGCGATATCGCATCTCATTTCTATGTTTCATGGTAAGATATAATGTGATTTGCGAAGAGTCATGTATTCCTCGTCTACACTTCAAATGAATGTAAATGCGACACTTCCTTGCTAGGTAATAGCGTCTGCAGATGTCTAGGTATCGTAGCAATAGATTTCTAATGCTTCTTGATACGCGATATCGCATCTCATTTCTATGTTTCATGGTAAGATATAATATCATTTGCGAAGTGTTATGTATTCCTCGTCTACACTTCAAATGAATGTAAATGCGACACTCCCTTGCTAGGAAATAGCGTCTGCAGATGTCTAGGTATCGTAGCTATAGAGTTCTAATGCTTCTTAAAACGCGATATCGCATCTCATTTCTATGTTTCATGGTAAGATATAATATGATTTGCGAAGAGTCATGTATTCCTCGTCTACACTTCAAATCAATGTAAATGCGACACTCCCTTGCAAGGAAATAGCGTTTGCAGTTGTCTACGTATCGTAGCAATAGAGTTCTTATGATTCTTAAAATGCGATATCGCGTCTCATTTCTATGTTTCATGGTAAGATATAATATGATTTGCGAAGAGTCATGTATTCCTCGTCTACACTTCAAATCAATGTAAATGCGACACTTCCTTGCAAGGAAATAGCGTTTGCAGTTGTCTACGTATCGTAGCAATAGAGTTTTTATGATTCTTAAAACGCGATATCGCATCCCATTTCTATGTTTCATGGTAAGATATAATATGATTTGCGAAGTGTTATGTATTCCTCGTCTACACTTCAAATGAATGTAAATGCGACACTTCCTTGCAAGGAAATAGCGTTTGCAGATGACTACGTATCGTAGCAATAGATTTCTAATGCTTCTTAAAACGCGATATCGCATCTCATTTCTATGTTTCATGGTAAGATATAATATGATTTGCGAAGTGTTATGTATTCCTCGTCTACAATTCAAATGAATGTGAATGCGACACTTCCTCGCTAGGAAATAGCGTTTGCAAATGTCTACCTATCGTAGCAATAGTGTTCTAATGCTTCTTAAAACGCGATATCGCATCTCATTTCTATGTTTCATGGTAAGATATAATATGATTTGCGAAGTGTCATGTATTCCTCGTCTACACTTCAAATGAATGTAAATGCGACACTTCCTTGCTAGGAAATAGCGTCTGCAAATGTCTAGGTATCGTAGCAATAGTGTTCTAATGCTTCTTAAAACGCGATATCGCATCTCATTTTTATGTTTCATGGTATGATATAATATGATTTGCGAAGTGTCAGGTATTCCTCGTCTACAATTCAAATGAATGTAAATGCGGCACTTCCTTGCAAAGAAATAGCGTTTGCAGATGTCTACGTATCGTAGCAATAGATATCTAATGCTTCTTAAAACGCGATATCGCATCTCATTTCTATGTTTCGTGGTAAGATATAATATGATTTGCGAAGTGTCATGTATTCCTCGTCTACACTTCAAATGAATGTAAATGCGACACTTCCTCGCTAGGAAATAGGGTCTGCAGATGATTAGGTATCGTAGCGATAGAGTTCTAATGCTTCTTAAACGCGATATCGCATCTCATTTCTATGTTTCATGGTAAGATATAATATGATTTGTGAAGTGTTATGTATTCCTCGTCTACACTTCAAATGAATGTAAATGCGACACTTCCTTGCAAGGAAATAGCGTTTACAGATGTCTACGTATCGTAGCAATAGAGTTCTTATGATTCTTAAAATGCGATATTGCATCTCATTTTTATGTTTCATTGTAAGATATTATATAATTTGCGAAGTGTTATGTATTCCTCGTCTACACTTCAAATGAATGTAAATGCGACACTTCCTTGCATGGAAATAGCGTTTGCAGATGTCTACGTATCGTAGCAATGGAGTTCTTATGATTCTTAAAACGCGATATCGAATCTCAATTCTGTGTTTCATGGTAAGATATAATATGATTTGCGAAGTGTTATGTATTCCTCGTCTACACTTCAAATGAATGTAAATGCGACACTTCCTTGCAAGGAAATAGCGTTCGAAGATTTCTACGTATCGTAGCAATAGAGTTCTTATGATTCTCAAAACGCGATATCGCATCTCATTTCTATGTTTCATGGTAAGATATAATATGATTTGCGAAGTGTTATGTATTCCTCGTCTACACTTCAAATGAATGTGAATGCGACACTTCCTCGCTAGGAAATAGCGTTTGCAAATGTCTACCTATCGTAGCAATAGTGTTCTAATGCTTCTTAAAACGCGATATCGCACCTCATTTCTATGTTTCATGGTAAGATATAATATGATTTGCGAAGTGTCATGTATTCCTCGTCTACACTTCAAATGAATGTAAATGCGACACTTCCTTGCTAGGAAATAGCGTCTGCAAATGTCTAGGTATCGTAGCAATAGAGTTCAAATGCTTCTTAAAACGAGATATTGCATCTCATATCTATGTTTAATGATAAGATATAATATTCATTGCGAAGTGTTATGCATTCCTCGTCTACGATTCAAATGAATATAAATGCGACACTTCCTTGCAAGGAAATAGCGTTTGCAGATGTCTACGTATCGTAGCAATTGAGTTCTTATGATTCTTAAAACGCGATATCGCATCTCATTTCTATGTTTCATGGTAAGGTATAATATGATTTGCGAAGTGTTATGTATTCCTCGTCTACACTTCGAATGAATGTGAATGCGACACTTCCTCGCTAGGAAATAGCGTTTGCGGATGTCTACGTATCGTAGCAATAGAGTTCTTACGATTCTTAGAACGCGATATCGCATCTCATTTCTATGGTTCATGGTAAGATATAATATGATTTGCGAAGTGTTATGTATTCCTCGTCTACACTTCAAATGAATGTAAATGCGACACTTCCTTGCTAGGAAATAGCGTCTGCAGATGTCTAAGTATCGTAGCGATAGAGTTCTAATGCTTCTTAAAACGCGACATCGCATCTCATTTTTATGTTTCATGGTAAGATATAATATGATTTGCGAAGTGTTATGTATTCCTCGTCTACAATTCAAATGAATGTAAATGCGGCACTTCCTTGCAAAGAAATAGCGTTTGCAGATGTCTACGTATCGTAGCAATAGATATCTAATGCTTCTTAAAACGCGATATCGCATCTCATTTCTATGTTTCGTGGTAAGATATAATATGATTTGCGAAGTGTCATGTATTCCTCGTCTACACTTCAAATGAATGTAAATGCGACACTTCCTTGCTAGGAAATAGCGTCTGCAGATGTCTAGGTATCGTAGCAATAGAGTCCAAATGCTTCTTAAAACGAGATGTTGCATCTCATATCTATGTTTCATGATAAGATATAATATTCATTGCGAAGTGTTATGCATTCCTCGTATACGAATCAAATGAATGTAAATGCGACACTTCCTTGCTAGGAAATAGCGTCTGCAGATGTCTAGGTATCGTAGCGATAGTGTTCTAATGCTTCTTAAAACGCGATATCGCATCTCATTTCTATGTTTCATGGTAAGATATTATATAATTTGCGAAGTGTTATGTATTCCTCGTCTACACTTCAAATGAATGTAAATGCGACACTTCCTTGCATGGAAATAGCGTTTGCAGATGTCTACGTATCGTAGCAATGGAGTTCTTATGATTCTTAAAACGCGATATCGCACCTCAATTCTATGTTTCATGGTAAGATATAATATGATTTGCGAAGTGTTATGTATTCCTCGTCTACACTTCAAATGAATGTAAATGCGACACTTCCTAGCAAGGAAATTGCGTATGCAGATGTCTACGTATCGTAGCAATAGATTTCTAATGCTTCTTAAAGCGCGATATCGCATCTCATTTCTATGTTTCATGGTAAGATATAATATGATTTGCGAAGTGTTATGTATTCCTCGTCTACACTTCAAATGAATGTGAATGCGACACTTCCTCGCTAGGAAATAGCGTTTGCAAATGTCTACCTATCGTAGCAATAGTGTTCTAATGCTTCTTAAAACGCGATATCGCATCTCATTTCTATGTTTCATGGTAAGATATAATATGATTTGCGAAGTGTCATGTATTCCTCGTCTACACTTCAAATGAATGTAAATGCGACACTTCCTTGCTAGGAAATAGCGTCTGCAAATGTCTAGGTATCGTAGCAATAGAGTTCAAATGCTTCTTAAAACGAGATATTGCATCTCATATCTATGTTTAATGATAAGATATAATATTCATTGCGAAGTGTTATGCATTCCTCGTCTACGATTCAAATGAATATAAATGCGACACTTCCTTGCAAGGAAATAGCGTTTGCAGATGTCTACGTATCGTAGCAATTGAGTTCTTATGATTCTTAAAACGCGATATCGCATCTCATTTCTATGTTTCATGGTAAGATATAATATGATTTGCGAAGTGTTATGTATTCCTCGTCTACACTTCAAATGAATGTGAATGCGACACTTCCTCGCTAGGAAATAGCGTTTGCGGATGTCTACGTATCGTAGCAATAGAGTTCTTATGATTCTTAGAACGCGATATCGCATCTCATTTCTATGTTTCATGGTAAGATATAATATGATTTGCGAAGTGTCATGTATTCCTCGTCTACACTTCAAATGAATGTAAATACGACACTTCCTTGCTAGGAAATAGCGTCTGCAGATGTCTAGGTATCGTAGCGATAGTGTTCTAATGCTTCTTAAAACGCGATATCGCATTACATTCCTATGTTTCATGGTAAGATATAATATGATTTGCGAAGTGTTATGTATCCCTCGTCTACACTTCAAATGAATGTAATTGCGACACTTTCTTGCCAGGAAATAGCGTTTGCAAATGTCTACCTATCGTAGCAATAGATTTCTAATGCTTCTTAAAACGCGATATCGCACCTCATTTCTATGTTTCATGGTAAGATATAATATGATTTGCGAAGTGTTATGTATTCCTCGTCTACACTTCAAATGAATGTAATTGCGAGACTTCCTTGCCAGGAAATAGCGTTTGCAAATGTCTACCTATCGTAGCAATAGTTTTCTAATGCTTCTTAAAACGCGATATCGCATCTCATTTCTATGTTTCATGATAAGATATAATATGAATCGCGAAGTGTCATGTATTCCTCGTCTACACTTCAAATGAATGTAAATGCGACACTTCCTTGCTAGGAAATAGCGTCTGCAAATGTCTAGGTATCGTAGCAATAGAGTTCAAATGCTTCTTAAAACGAGATGTTGCATCTCATTTCTATGTTTCATGGTAAGATATAATATGATTTGCGAAGTGTCTTGTATTCCTCGTCTACACTTCAAATGAATGTAAATGCGACACTTCCTCGCTAGGAAATAGGGTCTGCAGATGATTAGGTATCGTAGCGATAGAGTTCTAATGCTTCTTAAAACGCGATATCGCATCACATTCCCATGTTTCATGGTAAGATATAATATGACTTGCGAAGTGTTATGTATTCCTCGTCTACACTTCAAATGAATGTAATTGCGACACTTCCTTGCCAGGAAATAGCGTTTGCAAATGTCTACCTATCGTAGCAATAGTGTTCTAATGCTTCTTAAAACGAGATATCGCATCACATTCCTATGTTTCATGGTAAGATATAATATGATTTGCGAAGTGTTATGTATTCCTCGTCTACACTTCAAATGAATGTAATTGCGATACTTCCTTGCCAGGAAATAGCGTTTGCAAATGTCTACATATCATAGCAATAGATTTCTAATGCTTCTTAAAACGCGATATCGCATCTCATTTCTATGTTTCATGGTAAGATATTATATAATTTGCGAAGTGTTATGTATTCCTCGTCTACACTTCAAATGAATGTAAATGCGACACTTCCTTGCATGGAAATAGCGTTTGCAGATGTCTACGTATCGTAGCAATGGAGTTCTTATGATTCTTAAAACGCGATATCGCACCTCAATTCTATGTTTCATGGTAAGATATAATATGATTTGCGAAGTGTTATGTATTCCTCGTCTACACTTCAAATGAATGTAAATGCGACACTTCCTAGCAAGGAAATTGCGTATGCAGATGTCTACGTATCGTAGCAATAGAGTCCAAATGCTTCTTAAAACGAGATATTGCATCTCATATCTATGTTTCATGATAATATATAATATTCATTGCGAAGTGTTATGCATTCCTCGTATACGAATCCATTGAATGTAAATGCGACACTTCCTTGCAAGGAAATAGCGTTTGCAGTTGTCTACGTATCGTAGCAGTAGTGTTCTTATGATTCTTAAAACGCGATATCGCATCTCATTTCTATGTTTATTGGTAAGATATAATATGATTTGCGAAGTGTTATGTATTCCTCATCTACACTTCAATTGAATGTAAATGCGGCACTTCCTTGCTAGGAAATAGCGTTTGCAGATGTCTACGTATCGTAGCAATAGATATCTAATGCTTCTTAGAACGCGATTTCGCATCTCATTTCTATGTTTCCTGGTAAGATATAATATGATTTGCGAAGTGTCATGTATTCCTCGTCTACACTTCAAAGGAATGTGAATGCGACACTTCCTCGCTAGGAAATAGCGTTTGCAGATGTCTGCGTATCGTTGCAATAGAGTTCTTATGATTCTTAAAACGCGATATTGCATCTCATTTCTATGTTTCATGGTAAGATATAATATGGTTTGCGAAGTGTCATGTATTCCTCGTCCACACTTCAAATGAATGTAAATGCGACACTTCCTTGCTAGGAAATAGCGTCTGCAGATGTCTAGGTATCGTAGCGATAGTGTTCTAATGCTTCTTATAACGCGATATCGCATTACATTCCTATGTTTCATGGTAAGATATAATATGATTTGCGAAGTGTTATGTATTCCTCGTCTACACTTCAAATGAATGTAATTGCGACACTTTCTTGCCAGGAAATAGCGTTTGCAAATGTCTACCTATCGTAGCAATAGTGTTCTAATGCTTCTTAAACGCGATATCGCATCTCATATCTATGTTTCATGATAAGATATAATATTCATTGCGAAGTGTTATGCATTCCTCGTATACGAATCAAATGAATGTAAATGCGGCACTTCCTTGCTAGGAAATAGCGTCTGCAGATGTCTAGGTATCGTAGCGATAGTGTTCTAATGCTTCTTAAAACGCGATATCGCATCACATTCCTATGTTTCATGGTAAGATATAATATGATTTGCGAAGTGTTATGTATTCCTCGTCTACACTTCAAGTGAATGTAAGTGCGACACTTCCTCACAAGGAAATTGCAGGTGTCTACGTATCGTAGCAATAGAGTTCTTATGATTCTTAAAACGCGATATCGCATCTCATTTCTATGTTTTATGGTAAGATATAATATGAGTTGCGAAGTGTCATGTATTCCTCGTCTACACTTCAAATGAATGTAAATACGACACTTCCTTGCTAGGAAATAGCGTCTGCAGATGTCTAGGTATCGTAGCGATAGTGTTCTAATGCTTCTTAAAACGCGATATCGCATTACATTCCTATGTTTCATGGTAAGATATAATATGATTTGCGAAGTGTTATGTATCCCTCGTCTACACTTCAAATGAATGTAATTGCGACACTTTCTTGCCAGGAAATAGCGTTTGCAAATGTCTACCTATCGTAGCAATAGATTTCTAATGCTTCTTAAAACGCGATATCGCACCTCATTTCTATGTTTCATGGTAAGATATAATATGATTTGCGAAGTGTTATGTATTCCTCGTCTACACTTCAAATGAATGTAATTGCGAGACTTCCTTGCCAGGAAATAGCGTTTGCAAATGTCTACCTATCGTAGCAATAGTTTTCTAATGCTTCTTAAAACGCGATATCGCATCTCATTTCTATGTTTCATGATAAGATATAATATGAATCGCGAAGTGTCATGTATTCCTCGTCTACACTTCAAATGAATGTAAATGCGACACTTCCTTGCTAGGAAATAGCGTCTGCAAATGTCTAGGTATCGTAGCAATAGAGTTCAAATGCTTCTTAAAACGAGATGTTGCATCTCATTTCTATGTTTCATGGTAAGATATAATATGATTTGCGAAGTGTCTTGTATTCCTCGTCTACACTTCAAATGAATGTAAATGCGACACTTCCTCGCTAGGAAATAGGGTCTGCAGATGATTAGGTATCGTAGCGATAGAGTTCTAATGCTTCTTAAAACGCGATATCGCATCACATTCCCATGTTTCATGGTAAGATATAATATGACTTGCGAAGTGTTATGTATTCCTCGTCTACACTTCAAATGAATGTAATTGCGACACTTCCTTGCCAGGAAATAGCGTTTGCAAATGTCTACCTATCGTAGCAATAGTGTTCTAATGCTTCTTAAAACGCGATATCGCATTACATTCCTATGTTTCATGGTAAGATATAATATGATTTGCGAAGTGTTATGTATTCCTCGTCTACACTTCAAATGAATGTAAATGCGACACTTCCTTGCTAGGAAATAGCGTCTGCAGATGTCTAGGTATCGTAGCGATAGTGTTCTAATGCTTCTTATAACGCGATATCGCATTACATTCCTATGTTTCATGGTAAGATATAATATGATTTGCGAAGTGTTATGTATTCCTCGTCTACACTTCAAATGAATGTAATTGCGACACTTTCTTGCCAGGAAATAGCGTTTGCAAATGTCTACCTATCGTAGCAATAGTGTTCTAATGCTTCTTAAACGCGATATCGCATCTCATATCTATGTTTCATGATAAGATATAATATTCATTGCGAAGTGTTATGCATTCCTCGTATACGAATCAAATGAATGTAAATGCGACACTTCCTCGCTAGGAAATAGGGTCTGCAGATGATTAGGTATCGTAGCGATAGAGTTCTAATGCTTCTTAAAACGCGATATCGCATCACATTCCCATGTTTCATGGTAAGATATAATATGATTTGCGAAGTGTTATGTATTCCTCGTCTACACTTCAAATGAATGTAATTGCGATACTTCCTTGCCAGGAAATAGCGTTTGCAAATGTCTACATATCATAGCAATAGATTTCTAATGCTTCTTAAAACGCGATATCGCATCTCATTTCTATGTTTCATGGTAAGATATTATATAATTTGCGAAGTGTTATGTATTCCTCGTCTACACTTCAAATGAATGTAAATGCGATACTTCCTTGCTAGGAAATAGCGTCTGCAGATGTCTAGGTATCGTAGCGATAGTGTTCTAATGCTTCTTATAACGCGATATCGCATTACATTCCTATGTTTCATGGTAAGATATAATATGATTTGCGAAGTGTTATGTATTCCTCGTCTACACTTCAAATGAATGTAATTGCGACACTTTCTTGCCAGGAAATAGCGTTTGCAAATGTCTACCTATCGTAGCAATAGTGTTCTAATGCTTCTTAAACGCGATATCGCATCTCATATCTATGTTTCATGATAAGATATAATATTCATTGCGAAGTGTTATGCATTCCTCGTATACGAATCAAATGAATGTAAATGCGGCACTTCCTTGCTAGGAAATAGCGTCTGCAGATGTCTAGGTATCGTAGCGATAGTGTTCTAATGCTTCTTAAAACGCGATATCGCATCACATTCCTATGTTTCATGGTAAGATATAATATGATTTGCGAAGTGTTATGTATTCCTCGTCTACACTTCAAATGAATGTAAATGCGACACTTCCTTGCTAGGAAATAGCGTTTGCAGATGTCTACGTATCGTAGCAATAGAGTTCTTATGATTCTTAAAACGCGATATTGCATCTCATTTCTATGTTGCATGGTAAGATATTATATAATTTGCGAAGTGTTATGTATTCCTCGTCTACACTTCAAATGAATGTGAAAGCGACACTTCCCCGCTAGGAAATAGCGTTTGCAGATGTCTACGTATCGTAGCAATAGAGTTCTTATGATTCTTGAAACGCGATATTGCATCTCATTTCTATGTTTCATGGTAAGATATAATATGATTTGCGAAGTGACATGTATTCCTCGTCTACACTTCAAATGAATGTAAATGAGACACTTCCTTGCTAGGAAATAGCGTCTGCAGATGATTAGTTATCGTAGCAATAGAGTTCTTATGATTCTTAAAACGCGATATCGCATCTCATTTCTATGTTTCATGGTAAGATATAATATGATTTGCGAAGTGTTATGTATTCCTCATCTACACTTCAATTGAATGTAAATGCGACACTTCCTTGCCAGGAAATAGCGTTTGCAAATGTCTACCTATCGTTGCAATAGTGTTCTAATGCTTCATAAAACGCGATATCGCATCTCATTTCTATGTTTCATGGTAAGATATAATATGAATTGCGAGGTGTCATGTATTCCTCGTCTACACTTCAAATGAATGTAAATGCGACACTTCCTTGCTAGGAAATAGCGTCTGCAAATGTCTAGGTATCGTAGCAATAGAGTTCAAATGCTTCTTAAAACGAGATGTTGCATCTCATTTCTATGTTTCATGGTAAGATATAATATGATTTGCGAAGTGTCATGTATTCCTCGTCTACACTGCAAATGAATGTAAATGCGACACTTCCTTGCTAGGAAATAGCGTCTGCAGATGATTAGTTATCGTAGCAATAGAGTTCTTATGATTCTTAAAACGCGATATCGCATCTCATTTCTGTGTTTCATTGTAAGATATAATATGATTTGCGAAGTGTTATGTATTCCTCGTCTACACTTCAAATGAATGTAAATGCGACACTTCCTTGCAAGGAAATAGCGTTTGCAGATGTCTACGTATCGTAGCAATAGAGTACTTATGATTCTTAAAACGCGATATTGCATCTCATTTCTATGTTTCATGGTAAGATATTATATAATTTGCGAAGTGTTATGTATCCCTCGTCAACACTTCAAATGAATGTAAATGCGACACTTCCTTGCATGGAAATAGCGTTTGCAGATGTCTGCGTATCTTAATAATAGAGTTCTTATGATTCTTAAAACGCGATATCGCATCTCATTTCTATGTTTCATGGTAACATATAATATGATTTGCGAAGTGTTATGTATTCCTCGTCTACACTTCAAATGAATGTGAATGCGACACTTCCTTGCTAGGAAATAGCGTCTGCAGATGTCTAGGTATCGCAGCAATAGAGTTCTAATGCTTCTTAAAACGCGATATCGCATCTCATTCCTATGTTTCATGGTAAGATGTAATATGATTTGCGAAGTGTTATGTATTCCTCGTCTACACTTCAAAGGAGTGTGAATGCGACACTTCCTCGCTATGAAATAGCGTTTGCAGATGTCTACGTATCGTAGCAATAGAGTTCTTATGATTCTTAAAACGCGATATCGCATCTCATTTCTATGTTTTATGTTAAGATATAATATGATTTGCGAAGTGTTATGTATTCCCCGTCTACACTTCAAATGAATGTAAATGCGACACTCCCTTGCTAGGAAATAGCGTCTGCAGATGTCTAGGTATCGTAGCGATAGAGTTCTAATGCTTCTTAAAACGCGATATCGCATCTCATTTCTATGTTTCATGGTACGATATAATATGATTTGCGAAGTGTCATGTATTCCTCGTCTACACTTCAAATGAATGTAAATGCGACACTTCCTAGCAAGGAAATAGCGTTTGCAGATGTCTACGTATCATAGTAATAGATTTCTAATGCTTCTTAAGACGCGATATCGCATCTCATATCTATGTTTCATGGTAAGATATAATATGATTTGCGAAGTGTTATGTATTCCTCGTCTACACATCAAAGGAATGTGAATGCGACACTTGCTCGCTAGGAAATAGCGTTTGCAGATGTCTACGTATCGTAACAATAGATTTCTAATGGTTCTTAAAACGCGATATCGCATCTCATTTCTATGTTTCATGGTAAGATATAATATGATTTGCGAAGTGTCATGTATTCCTCGTCTACACTTCAAATGAATGTAAATGCGACACTTCCTTGCTAGGAAATAGCGTCTGCAGATGTCTAAGTATCGTAGCGATAGAGTTCAAATGCTTCTTAAAACGAGATATTGCATCTCATATCTATGTTTCATGATAAGATATAATATTCATTGCGAAGTGTTATGCATTCCTCGTATACGAATCAAATGAATGTAAATGCGACACTTCCTTGCAAGGAAATAGCGTTTGCAGTTGTTTACGTATCGTAGCAATAGAATTCTTATGATTCTTAAAACGCGATATCGCATCTCATTTCTATCTTTCATGGTAAGATATAATATGATTTGCGAAGTGTTATGTATTCCTCGTCTACACTTCAAATGAATGTGAATGCGACACTTCTTCGCTAGGAAATAGCGTTTGCAGATGTCTACGTATCGTAGCGGTAGTGTTCTTATGATTCTTAAAACGCGATATCGCATCTCATTTCTATGTTTCATGGTAAGATATAATATGATTTGCGAAGTGTTATGTATTCCTCATCTACACTTCAATTGAATGTAAATGCGACACTTCCTTGCTAGGAAATAGCGTCTGCAGATGTCTAGGTATCGTAGCGATAGTGTTCTAATGCTTCTTAAAACGCGATATCGCATCACATTCCTATGTTTCATGGTAAGATATAATATGATTTGCGAAGTGTTATGTATTCCTCGTCTACACTTCAAATGAATGTAATTGCGACACTTCCTTGCCAGGAAATAGCGTTTGCAAATGTCTACCTATCGTTGCAATAGTGTTCTAATGCTTCTTAAAACGCGATATCGCATCTCATTTCTATGTTTCATGGTAAGATATAATATGAATTGCGAAGTGTTATGTATTCCTCGTCTACACTTCAAATGAATGTAAATGCGACACTCCCTTGCTAGGAAATAGCGTCTGCAGATGTCTAGGTATCGTAGCGATAGAGTTCTAATGCTTCTTAAAACGCGATATCGCATCTCACTTCTATGTTTCATGGTAAGATATAATATGATTTGCGAAGTGTTATGTATTCCTCGTCTACACATCAGATGAATGTAAATGCGACACTTCCTTGCAAAGAAATAGCGTTTGCAGATGTCTACGTATCGTAGCAATAGATATCTAATGCTTCTTAAAACGCGATATCGCATCTCATTTCTATGTTTCATGGTACGATATAATATGATTTGCGAAGTGTCATGTATTCCTCGTCTACACTTCAAATGAATGTAAATGCGACACTTCCTAGCAAGGAAATAGCGTTTGCAGATGTCTACGTATCATAGTAATAGATTTCTAATGCTTCTTAAGACGCGATATCGCATCTCATATCTATGTTTCATGGTAAGATATAATATGATTTGCGAAGTGTTATGTATTCCTCGTCTACACATCAAGGGAATGTGAATGCGACACTTGCTCGCTAGGAAATAGCGTTTGCAGATGTCTACGTATCGTAACAATAGATTTCTAATGGTTCTTAAAACGCGATATCGCATCTTATTTCTATGTTTCATGGTAAGATATAATATGATTTGCGAGGTGTCATGTATTCCTCGTCTACACTTCAAATGAATGTAAATGCGACACTTCCTTGCTAGGAAATAGCGTCTGCAGATGTCTAAGTATCGTAGCGATAGAGTTCTAATGCTTCTTAAAACGCGATATCGCATCTCATTTCTATGTTTCATGGTAAGATATTTTATGATTTGCGAAGTGTTACGTATTCCTCGTCTACAATTCAAGTGAATGTAAATGCGGCACTTCCTTGCTAGGAAATAGCGTTTGCAGATGTCTACGTATCGTAGCAATAGATATCTAATGCTTCTTAAAACGCGATATCGCATCTCATTTCTATGTTTCCTGGTAAGATATAATATGATTTGCGAAGTGTCATGTATTCCTCGTCTACACTTCAAATGAATGTAAATGCGACACTTCCTTGCAAGGAAATAGCGTTTGCAGATGTCTACGTATCGTAGCAATAGAGTACTTATGATTCTTAAAACGCGATATTGCATCTCATTTCTATGTTTCATGGTAAGATATTATATAATTTGCGAAGTGTTATGTATTCCTCGTCAACACTTCAAATGAATGTAAATGCGACACTTCCTTGCATGGAAATAGCGTTTGCAGATGTCTACGTATCGTAGCAATAGAGTTCTTATGATTCTTAAAACGCGATATCGCATCTCATTTCTATGTTTCATGGTAACATATAATATGATTTGCGAAGTGTTATGTATTCCTCGTCTACACTTCAAATGAATGTGAATGCGACACTTCCTTGCTAGGAAATAGCGTCTGCAGATGTCTAGTTATCGCAGCAATAGAGTTCTTATGATTCTTAAAACGCGATATCGCATCTCATTTCTATGTTTTATGTCAAGATATAATATGATTTGCGAAGTGTTATGTATTCCTCGTCTACACTTCAAATGAATGAAAATGCGACACTCCCTTGCTAGGACATAGCGTCTGCAGATGTCCAGGTATCGTAGCGATAGAGTTCTAATGCTTCTTAAAACGCGATATCGCATCTCATTTCTATGTTTCATGGTAAGATATAATATGATTTGCGAAGTGTTATGTATTCCTCGCCTACACTTCAAATGAATGTAAATGCGACACTTCCTTGCAAAGAAATAGCGTTTGCAGATGTCTACGTATCGTAGCAATAGATATCTAATGCTTCTTAAAACGCGATATCGCATCTCATTTCTATGTTTCATGGTACGATATAATATGATTTGCGAAGTGTCATGTATTCCTCGTCTACACTTCAAATGAATGTAAATGCGACACTTCCTAGCAAGGAAATAGCGTTTGCAGATGTCTACGTATCATAGTAATAGATTTCTAATGCTTCTTAAGACGCGATATCGCATATCATATCTATGTTTCATGGTAAGATATAATATGATTTGCGAAGTGTTATGTATTCCTCGTCTACACATCAAAGGAATGTGAATGCGACACTTGCTCGCTAGGAAATAGCGTTTGCAGATGTCTACGTATCGTAACAATAGATTTCTAATGGTTCTTAAAACGCGATATCGCATCTCATTTCTATGTTTCATGGTAAGATATAATATGATTTGCGAAGTGTTATGTATTCCTCGTCTACACTTCAAATGAATGTGAATGCGACATTTCCTCGCTAGGAAATAGCGTTTGCAGATGTCTACGTATCGTAGCAATAGTGTTCTTATGATTCTTAAAACGCGATATCGCATCTCATTTCTATGTATTATGGTAAGATATAATATGATTTGCGAAGTGTTATGTATTCCTCGTCTACACTTCAAATGAATGAAAATGCGACACTTCCTTGCTAGGAAATAGCGTCTGGAGATATCTAGGTATCGTAGCGAGAGAGTTCTAATGCTTCTTAAAACGCGATATCGCGTCGCATTTCTATGTTTCATGGTAAGATATAATATGATTTGCGAAGTGCTATGTATTCCTCGTCTACGATTCAAATGAATGTAAATGCGACACTTCCTTGCAAAGAAATAGCGTCTGCAGATGTCTAGGTATCGTAGCGATATAGTTCTAATGCTTCCTAAAACGCGATATCGCATCTCATTTCTATTTTTCATGGTAAGATATAATATGAGTTGCGAAGTGTTATGTATTCCTCGTGTACACTTCAAATGAATGTAAATGCGACACTTCCTTGCAAAGAAATAGCGTTTGCAGATGTCTACGTATCGTAGTATTAGATTTCTAATGCTTCTTAAGACGCGATATCGCATCTCATTTCCATGTTTCATGGTAAGATATAATATGATTTGCGAAGTGTTATGTATTCCTCGTCTACACTTCAAAGGAATGTGAATGCGACACTTCCTCGCTAGGAAATAGCGTTTGCAGATGTCTACGTATCGTAGCAATATTGTTCTTATGATACTTAAAACGCGATATTGCATCTCATTTCTATGTTTCATGGTAAGATATTATATGATTTGCGAAGTGTTATGTATTCCTCGTCTACACTTTAAAGGAATGTGAATGCGACACTTCCTCGCTAGGAAATAGCGTTTGCAGATGTCTACGTATCGTAGCAATAGAGTTCTTATGATTCTTAAAACGCGATATCGCATCTCATTTCTATGTTTTATGTTAAGATATAATATGATTTGCGAAGTGTTATGTATTCCTCGTCTACACTTCAAATGAATGTAAATGCGACACTCCCTTGCTAGGAAATAGCGTCTGCAGATGTCTAGGTATCGTAGCGATAGAGTTCTAATGCTTCTTAAAACGCGATATCGCATCTCACTTCTATGTTTCATGGTAAGATATAATATGATTTGCGAAGTGTTATGTATTCCTCGTCTACACTTCAAATGAATGTAAATGCGACACTTCCTTGCAAAGAAATAGCGTTTGCAGATGTCTACGTATCGTAGTATTAGATTTCTAATGCTTCTTAAGACGCGATATCGCATCTCATTTCTATGTTTCATGGTAAGATATAACATGATTTGCGAAGTGTCATGTATTCCTCGTCTACACTTCAAATGATTGTAAATGCGTCACTTCCTTGTTAGGAAACAGCGTCTGCAGATGTCTAGGTATCGTAGCAATAGAGTTCAAATGCTTCTTAAAACGAGATATTGCATCTCATATCTATGTTTAATGATAAGATATAATATTCATTGCGAAGTGTTATGCATTCCTCGCCTACGATTCAAATGAATGTAAATGCGACACTTCCTTGCAAGGAAATAGCGTTTGCAGGTGTCTACGTATCGTAGCAATGGAGTTCTTATGATACTTAAAGCGCGATATCGCATCTCATTTCTGTGTTTCATGGTAAGATATAATATGATTTGCGTAGTGTCATGTATTCCTCGTCTACACTTCAAATGAATGTAAATGCGACACTCCCTTGCTAGGAAATAGCGTCTGCAGATGTCTAGGTATCGTAGCGATAGTGTTCTAATGCTTCTTAAAACGCGATATCGCATCACATTCCTATGTTTCATGGTAAGATATAATATGATTTGCGAAGTGTTATGTATTCCTCGTCTACACTTCAAATGAATGTAATTGCGACACTTCCTTGCCAGGAAATAGCGTTTGCAAATGTCTACCTATCGTAGCAATAGTGTTCTAATGCTTCTTAAAACGCGATATCGCATCTCATTTCTATGTTTCATGGTAAGATATAACATGAATTGCGAAGTGTCATGTATTCCTCGTCTACACTTCAAATGAATGTAAATGCGACACTTCCTTGCTAGGAAATAGCGTCTGCAAATGTCTAGGTATCGCAGCAATAGAGTTCAAATGCTTCTTAAAACGAGATGTTGCATCTCATTTCTATGTTTCATGGTAAGATATAATATGATTTGCGAAGTGTCATGTATTCCTCGTCTACACTTCAAATGAATGTAAATGCGACAGTTCCTTGCTAGGAAATAGCGTCTGCAGATGATTAGGTATCGTAGCGATAGAGTTCTAATGCTTCTTAAAACGCGATATCGCATCTCATTTTTATGTTTCATGGTATGATATAATATGATTTGCGAAGTGTCAGGTATTCCTCGTCTACAATTCAAATGAATGTAAATGCGGCACTTCCTTGCAAAGAAATAGCGTTTGCAGATGTCTACGTATCGTAGCAATAGATATCTAATGCTTCTTAAAACGCGATATCGCATCTCATTTCTATGTTTCGTGGTAAGATATAATATGATTTGCGAAGTGTCATGTATTCCTCGTCTACACTTCAAATGAATGTAAATGCGACACTTCCTCGCTAGGAAATAGGGTCTGCAGATGATTAGGTATCGTAGCGATAGAGTTCTAATGCTTCTTAAACGCGATATCGCATCTCATTTCTATGTTTCATGGTAAGATATAATATGATTTGTGAAGTGTTATGTATTCCTCGTCTACACTTCAAATGAATGTAAATGCGACACTTCCTTGCAAGGAAATAGCGTTTGCAGATGTCTACGTATCGTAGCAATACAGTTCTTATGATTCTTAAAACGCGATATTGCATCTCATTTTTATGTTTCATTGTAAGATATTATATAATTTGCGAAGTGTTATGTATTCCTCGTCTACACTTCAAATGAATGTAAGTGCGACACTTCCTTGCATGGAAATAGCGTTTGCAGATGTCTACGTATCGTAGCAATGGAGTTCTTATGATTCTTAAAACGCGATATCGAATCTCAATTCTGTGTTTCATGGTAAGATATAATATGATTTGCGAAGTGTTATGTATTCCTCGTCTACACTTCAAATGAATGTAAATGCGACACTTCCTTGCAAGGAAATAGCGTTCGAAGATTTCTACGTATCGTAGCAATAGAGTTCTTATGATTCTCAAAACGCGATATCGCATCTCATTTCTATGTTTCATGGTAAGATATAATATGATTTGCGAAGTGTCATGTATTCCTCGTCTACACTTCAAATGAATGTAATTGCGACACTTCCTTGCCAGGAAATAGCGTTTGCAAATGTCTAGGTATCGTAGCGATAGAGTTCTAATGCTTCTTAAAACGCGATATCGCATCTCATTTCTATGTTTCATGGTAAGATATAATATGATTTGTGAAGTGTTATGTATTCCTCGTCTACACTTCAAATGAATGTAAATGCGACACTTCCATGCAAGGAAATAGCGTTTGCAGATGTCTACGTATCGTAGCAACGGAGTTCTTATGATTCTTAAAACGCGATATTGCATCTCATTTCTATGTTTCATGGTAAGATATTATATAATTTGCGAAGTGTTATGTATTCCTCGTCTACACTTCAAGTGAATGTAAGTGCGACACTTCCTCACAAGGAAATTGCAGGTGTCTACGTATCGTAGCAATAGAGTTCTTATGATTCTTAAAACGCGATATCGCATCTCATTTCTATGTTTTATGGTAAGATATAATATGAGTTGCGAAGTGTCATGTATTCCTCGTCTGCACTTCAAATGAATGTAAATGCGACACTTCCTTGCTAGGAAATAGCGTCTGCAGATGTCTAGGTATCGTAGCAATAGAGTTCAAATGCTTCATGAAACGAGATATTGCATCTCATATCTATGTTTCATGATAAGATATAATATTCATTGCGAAGTGTTATGTATTCCTCGTCTACACTTCAAATGAATGTAAATGCGACACTTCCTTGCAAAGAAATAGCGTTTGCAGATGTCTACGTATCGTAGCAATAGATTTCTAATGCTTCTTAAAACGCGATATCGCATCTCATTTCTATGTTTCATGGTAAGATATAATATGATTTGCGAAGTGTCATGTATTCCTCGTCTACACTTCAAACGAATGTAAATGCGACACTTCCTTGCGAGGAAATAGCGTCTGCAGATGTCTACGTATCGTAGCAATAGATTTCTAATGCTTCTTAAAACGCGATATCGCATCTCATTTCTATGTTTCATGGTAAGATATAATATGATTTGCGAAGTGTCATGTATTCCTCGTCTACACTTCAAATGAATGTAAATGCGACACTTCCTTGCAAGGAAATAGCGTTTGCAGTTGTCTACGTATCGTAGCAATAGAGTTCTTATGATTCTTAAAACGCGATATCGCATCTCATTTCTATGTTTCATGGTAAGATATAATATGATTTGCGAAGTGTTATGTATTCCTCGTCTACACTTCAAATGAATGTGAATGCGACATTTCCTCGCTAGGAAATAGCGTTTGCAGATGTCTACGTTCCGAAGAAATAGATTTCTAATGCTTCTTAAAACGCGATATCGCATCTCATTTCTATGTTTCATGGTAAGATATAATATGATTTGCGAAGTGTCATGTATTCCTCGTCTACACTTCAAATGAATGTAAATGCGACACTTCCTTGCAAGGAAATAGCGTTTGCAGTTGTCTACGTATCGTAGCAATAGAGTTCTTATGATTCTTAAAACGCGATATCGCATCTCATTTCTATGTTTCATGGTAAGATTTAATATGGTTTGCGAAGTGTTATCTATTCCTCGTCTACACTTCAAATGAATGTGAATGCGACATTTCCTCGCTAGGAAATAGCGTTTGCAGATGTCTACGTATCGTAGCAATATTGTTCTTATGATTCTTAAAACGCGATATCGCATCTCATTTCTATGTTTTGTGGTAAGATATAGTATGATTTGCGAAGTGTCATGTATTCCTCGTCTACACTTCAAATGAATGTAAATGCGACACTTCCTAGCAAGGAAATAGCGTTTGCAGATGTCTACGTATCGTAGCAATAGATTTCTAATGCTACTTAGGACGCGATATCGCATCTCATTTCTATGTTTCATGGTAAGATGTAATATGATTTGCGAAGTGTTATGTATTCCTCGTCTACACTTCAAAGGAATGTGAATGCGACACTTCCTCGATAGGAAATAGCGTTTGCAGATGTCTACGTATCGTAACAATAGATTTCTAATGCTTCTTAAAACGCGATATCGCATCTCATTTCTATGTTTCATGGTAAGATATAATATGATTTGCGAAGTGTCATGTATTCCTCGTCTACACTTCAAAGGAATGTGAATGCGACACTTCATCGCTAGGAAATAGCGCTTGCAGATGTCTACGTATCGTAGCAATAGAGTTCTTATGATTCTTAAAACGCGATATTGCATCTCATTTCTATGTTTCATGGTAAGAAATAATATGATTTGCGAAGTGTTATGTATTCCTCGTCTACACTTCAAAGGAATGTGAATTCGACACTTCCTCGCTAGGAAATAGCGTTTGCAGATGTCTACGTATCGTAGCAATAGATTTCTAATGCTTCTTAAAACGCGATATCGCAACTCATTTCTATGTTTCATGGTAAGATATAATATGATTTGCGAAGTGTCATGTATTCCTCGTCTACACTTCAAATGAATGTAAATGCGACACTTCCTTGCAAGGAAATAGCGTTTGCAGTTGTCCACGTATCGTAGCAATAGAGTTCTTATGATTCTTAAAACGCGATATCGCATCCCATTTCTATGTTTAATGGTAAGATATAATATGATTTGCGAAGTGTTATGTATTCCTCGTCTACACTTCAAATGAATGTGAATGCGACATTTCCTCGCTAGGAAATAGCGTTTGCAGATGTCTACGTATCGTAGCAATAGTGTTCTTATGATTCTTAAAACGCGATATCGCAACTCATTTCTGTGTTTCATGGTAAGATATAATATGATTTGCGAAGTGTCATGTATTCCTCGTCTACACTTCAAATGAATGTAAATGCGACACTTCCTTGCTAGGAAATAGCGTCTACAGATGTCTAGGTATCGTAGCAATAGAGTTCAAATGCTTCTTAAAACGAGATATTGCATCTCATATCTATGTTTCATGGTAAGATATAATATTCATTGCGAAGTGTTATGCATTCCGCGTATACGATACAAATTAATGTAGATGAGACACTTCCTTGCAAGGAAATAGCGTTTGCAGATGTCTACGTATCGAAGCAATAGAGTTCAAATGCTTCTTAAAACGAGATATTGCATCTCATATCTATGTTTCATGATAAGATGTAATATTCATTGCGAAGTGTTATGCATTCCTCGTCTACGATTCAAATGAGTGTAAATTCGACACTTCCTCGCTAGGGAATAGCGTTTGCAGATGTCTACGTATCGTAGCAATAGAGTTCTTATGATTCTTAAAACCCGAAATCGCATCTCAGTTCTATGTTTCATGGTAAGATATAATATGATTTGCGAAGTGTCATGTATTCCTCGTCTACACTTCAAATGAATGTGAATGCGACACTTCCTCGCTAGGAAATAGCGTTTGCAGATGTCTACGTATCGTAGCAATAGTGTTCTTATGATTCTTAAAACGCGATATCGCATCTCATTTCTATGTTTTGTGGTAAGATATAATATGATTTTCGAAGTGTTATGTATTCCTCGTCTACACTTCAAATGAATGTAAATGCGACACTTCTTCGCTAGGAAATAGCGCTTGCAGATGTCTACGTATCGTAGCAATAGAGTTCTTATGATTCTTAAAACGCGATATCGCATCTCATTTCTATGTTTCATGGTAAGATATAATATGATTTGCGAAGTGTTATGTATTCCTCGTCTACACTTCAAATCAATGTAAATGCGACACTTCCTCGCAAAGAAATAGCGTTTGCAGATGTCTACGTATCGTAGCAATAGATTTCTAATGCTTCTTAAAACGCGATATCGCATCACATTTCTATGTTTCATGGTAAGATATAATATGATTTGCGAAGTGTCATGTATTCCTCGTCTACACTTCAAATGAATGTAAATGCGACACTTGCTAGCAAGGAAATAGCGTTTGCAGATGTCTACGTATCGTAGCAATAGATTTCTAATGCTTCTTAAGACGCGATATCGCATCGCATTTCTATGTTTCATGGTAAGATATAATATGATTTGCGAAGTGTCATGTATTCCTCGTCTACACTTCAAATGAATGTAAATGCGACACTTCCTTGCAAGGAAATAGCGTTTGCAGTTGTGTACGTATCGTAGCAATAGAGTTCTTATGATTCTTAAAACGCGATATCGCATCTCATTTCTATGTTTCATGGTAAGATATAATATGATTTGCGAAGTGTTATGTACTCCTCGTCTACACTTCAAATGAATGTGAATGCGACATTTCCTCGCTAGGAAATAGCGTTTGCAGTTGTGTACGTACCGTAGCAATAGATTTCTTATGATTCTTAAAACGCGATATCGCGTCTCATTTCTATGTTTCATGGTAAGATATAATATGATTTGAGAAGTCTTATGTATTCCTCGTCTACACGTCAAATGAATGTAAATGCGACACTTCCTTGCTAGGAAATAGCGTCTGGAGATGTCTAGGTATCGTAGCGATAGAGTTCTAATGCTACTTAAAACGCGATATCGCAACTCAGTTCTATGTTTCATGGTAAGATATAATATGATTTGCGAAGTGTCATGTATTCCTCGTCTACACTTCAAATGAATGTGAATGCGACACTTCCTCGCTAGGAAATAGCGTTTGCAGATGTCTACGTATCGTAGCAATAGTGTTCTTATGATTCTTAAAACGCGATATCGCATCTCATTTCTATGTTTTGTGGTAAGATATAATATGATTTTCGAAGTGTTATGTATTCCTCGTCTACACTTCAAATGAATGTAAATGCGACACTTCTTCGCTAGGAAATAGCGCTTGCAGATGTCTACGTATCGTAGCAATAGAGTTCTTATGATTCTTAAAACGCGATATCGCATCTCATTTCTATGTTTCATGGTAAGATATAATATGATTTGCGAAGTGTTATGTATTCCTCGTCTACACTTCAAATCAATGTAAATGCGACACTTCCTCGCAAAGAAATAGCGTTTGCAGATGTCTACGTATCGTAGCAATAGATTTCTAATGCTTCTTAAAACGCGATATCGCATCACATTTCTATGTTTCATGGTAAGATATAATATGATTTGCGAAGTGTCATGTATTCCTCGTCTACACTTCAAATGAATGTAAATGCGACACTTCCTTGCAAGGAAATAGCGTTTGCGGTTGTGTACGTATCGTAGCAATAGAGTTCTTATGATTCTTAAAACGCGATATCGCATCTCATTTCTATGTTTCATGGTAAGATATAATATGATTTGCGAAGTGTTATGTACTCCTCGTCTACACTTCAAATGAATGTGAATGCGACATTTCCTCGCTAGGAAATAGCGTTTGCAGTTGTGTACGTACCGTAGCAATAGATTTCTTATGATTCTTAAAACGCGATATCGCGTCTCATTTCTATGTTTCATGGTAAGATATAATATGATTTGAGAAGTCTTATGTATTCCTCGTCTACACTTCAAATGAATGTAAATGCGACACTTCCTTGCTAGGAAATAGCGTCTGGAGATGTCTAGGTATCGTAGCGATAGAGTTCTAATGCTACTTAAAACGCGATATCGCAACTCAGTTCTATGTTTCATGGTAAGATATAATATGATTTGCGAAGTGTCATGTATTCCTCGTCTACACTTCAAATGAATGTGAATGCGACACTTCCTCGCTAGGAAATAGCGTTTGCAGATGTCTACGTATCGTAGCAATAGTGTTCTTATGATTCTTAAAACGCGATATCGCATCTCATTTCTATGTTTTGTGGTAAGATATAATATGATTTTCGAAGTGTTATGTATTCCTCGTCTACACTTCAAATGAATGTAAATGCGACACTTCTTCGCTAGGAAATAGCGCTTGCAGATGTCTACGTATCGTAGCAATAGAGTTCTTATGATTCTTAAAACGCGATATCGCATCTCATTTCTATGTTTCATGGTAAGATATAATATGATTTGCGAAGTGTTATGTATTCCTCGTCTACACTTCAAATCAATGTAAATGCGACACTTCCTCGCAAAGAAATAGCGTTTGCAGATGTCTACGTATCGTAGCAATAGATTTCTAATGCTTCTTAAAACGCGATATCGCATCACATTTCTATGTTTCATGGTAAGATATAATATGATTTGCGAAGTGTCATGTATTCCTCGTCTACACTTCAAATGAATGTAAATGCGACACTTGCTAGCAAGGAAATAGCGTTTGCAGATGTCTACGTATCGTAGCAATAGATTTCTAATGCTTCTTAAGACGCGATATCGCATCGCATTTCTATGTTTCATGGTAAGATATAATATGATTTGCGAAGTCTCATGTATTCCTCGTCTACACTTCAAATGAATGTAAATGCGACACTTCCTTGCAAGGAAATAGCGTTTGCAGTTGTGTACGTATCGTAGCAATAGAGTTCTTATGATTCTTAAAACGCGATATCGCATCTCATTTCTATGTTTCATGGTAAGATATAATATGATTTGCGAAGTGTTATGTACTCCTCGTCTACACTTCAAATGAATGTGAATGCGACATTTCCTCGCTAGGAAATAGCGTTTGCAGTTGTGTACGTACCGTAGCAATAGAGTTCTTATGATTCTTAAAACGCGATATCGCGTCTCATTTCTATGTTTCATGGTAAGATATAATATGATTTGAGAAGTCTTATGTATTCCTCGTCTACACTTCAAATGAATGTAAATGCGACACTTCCTTGCTAGGAAATAGCGTCTGGAGATGTCTAGGTATCGTAGCGATAGAGTTCTAATGCTACTTAAAACGCGATATCGCAACTCATTTCTATGTTTCATGGTAAGATATAATATGATTTGCGAAGTGTCATGTAATCCTCGTCTACACTTCAAATGAATGTAAATGAGACACTTCTTCGCTAGGAAATAGCGCTTGCAGATGTCTACGTATCGTAGCAATAGAGTTCTTATGATTCTTAAAACGCGATATCGCATCTCATTTCTATGTTTCATGGTAAGATATAATATGATTTGCGAAGTGTTATGTATTCCTCGTCTACACTTCAAATGAATGTGAATGCGACATTTCCTCGCTAGGAAATAGCGTTTGCAGATGTCTACGTATCGTAGCAATAGATTTCTAATGCTTCTTAAAACGCGATATCGCATCGCATTTCTATGTTTCATGGTAAGATATAATATGATTTGCGAAGTGTCATGTATTCCTCGTCTACGCTTCAAATGAATGTAAATGCGACACCTCCTTGCAAGGAAATAGCGTTTGCAGTTGTCTACGTATCGTAGCAATAGAGTTCTTATGATTCTTAAAACGCGATATCGCATCTCATTTCTATGTTTCATGGTAAGATATAATATGATTTGCGAAGTGATATGTATTCCTCGTCTACACTTCAAATCAATGTGAATGCGACACTTCCTCGCTAGGAAATAGCGTTTGCAGATGTCTACGTATCGTAGCAATAGATTTCTAATGCTTCTTAAAACGCGATATCGCATCTCATTTCTATGTTTCATGGTAAGATATAATATGATTTGCGAAGTGTTATATGTTCCTCAACTACACTTCAAATGAATGTAAATGCGACACTTCCTTGCTAGGAAGTAGCGTCTGCAGATGTCTAGGTATCGTAGCAATAGATTTCTAATGCTTCTTAAAACGCGATATCGCTTCTCATTTCTATGTTTCATGGTAAGATATAATATGATTTGCGAAGTGTTATGTATTCCTCGTCTACACTTCAAGTGAATGTAAATGCGACACTTCCATGCAAGGAAATAGCGTTTGCAGATGTCTACGTATCGTAGCAATGGAGTTCTTATGATACTTAAAACGCGATATCGCATCTCATTTCTATGGTTCATGGTATGATATAATATGATTTGCGAAGTGTCATGTATTCCTCGTCTACACTTCAAATGAATGTAAATGCGACACTTCCTAGCAAGGAAATAGCGTTTGCAGATGTCTACGTATCGTAGCAATAGATTTCTAATGCTTTTTAGGACGCGATATCGCATCTCATTTCTATGTTTCATGGTAAGATATAATATGATTTGCGAAGTGTTATGTATTCCTCGTCTACACTTCAAATGAATGTGAATGCGACATTTCCTCGCTAGGAAATAGCGTTTGCAGATGTCTACGTATCGTAGCAATAGTGTTCTTATGATTCTTAAAACGCGATATCGCATCTCATTTCTGTGTTTTGTGGTAAGATATAATATGATTTGCGAAGTGTTATGTATTCCTCGTCTACACTTCAAATGAATGTGAATACGACACTTCCTCGCTAGGAAATAGAGCTTGCAGATATCTACGTATCGAAGCAATAGAGTTCAAATGCTTCTTAAAACGAGATATTGCATCTCATATCTATGTTTCATGGTAAGATATAATATGACTTGCGAAGTGTTATGCATTCCTCGTATACGATTCAAATGAATGAAAATGCGACACTTCCTTGCAAGGAAATAGCGTTTGCAAATGTCTACGTATCGTAGCAATGGAGTTCTTATGATACTCAAAACGCTATATTGCATCTCATATCTATGTTTCATGATAAGATATAATATTCATTGCGAAGTGTTATGCATTCCTCGTATACGATACAAATGAATGTAGATGAGACGCTTCCTTGCAAGGAAATAGCGTTTGCAGTTGTCTACGTATCGTAGCAATAGTGTTCTTATGACTATTAAAACCCGAAATCGCATCTCAGTTCTATGTTTCATGGTAAGATATAATATGATTTGCGAAGTGTTATGTATTCCTCGTCTACACTTCAAATGAATTATGAATGCGACATTTCCTTGCTAGGAAATAGCGCTTGCAGATGTCTACGTATCGTAGCAATAGAGTTCTTATGATTCTTAAAACGCGATATCGCATCTCATTTCTATGTTTCATGGTAAGATATAATATGATTTGCGAAGTGTTATGTATTCCTCGTCTACACTTCAAATGAATGTGAATGCGACATTTCCTCGCTAGGAAATAGCGTTTGCAGATGTCTACGTATCGTAGCAATAGATTTCTAATGCTTCTTAAAACGCGATATCGCATCGCATTTCTATGTTTCATGGTAAGATATAATATGATTTGCGAAGTGTCATGTATTCCTCGTCTACACTTCAAATGAATGTAAATGCGACACCTCCTTGCAAGGAAATAGCGTTTGCAGTTGTCTACGTATCGTAGCAATAGAGTTCTTATGATTCTTAAAACGCGATATCGCATCTCATTTCTATGTTTCATGGTAAGATATAATATGATTTGCGAAGTGATATGTATTCCTCGTCTACACTTCAAATCAATGTGAATGCGACACTTCCTCGCTAGGAAATAGCGTTTGCAGATGTCTACGTATCGTAGCAATAGATTTCTAATGCTTCTTAAAACGCGATATCGCATCTCATTCCTATGTTTCATGGTAAGATATAATATGATTTGCGAAGTGTTATATGTTCCTCAACTACACTTCAAATGAATGTAAATGCGACACTTCCTTGCTAGGAAGTAGCGTCTGCAGATGTCTAGGTATCGTAGCAATAGATTTCTAATGCTTCTTACAACGCGATATCGCATCTCATTTCTATGTTTCATGGTAAGATATAATATGATTTGCGAAGTGTTATGTATTCCTCGTCTACACTTCAAGTGAATGTAAATGCGACACTTCCATGCAAGGAAATAGCGTTTGCAGATGTCTACGTATCGTAGCAATGGAGTTCTTATGATACTTAAAACGCGATATCGCATCTCATTTCTATGGTTCATGGTATGATATAATATGATTTGCGAAGTGTCATGTATTCCTCGTCTACACTTCAAATGAATGTAAATGCGACACTTCCTAGCAAGGAAATAGCGTTTGCAGATGTCTACGTATCGTAGCAATAGATTTCTAATGCTTCTTAGGACGCGATATCGCATCTCATTTCTATGTTTCATGGTAAGATATAATATGATTTGCGAAGTGTTATGTATTCCTCGTCTACACTTCAAATGAATGTGAATGCGACATTTCCTCGCTAGGAAATAGCGTTTGCAGATGTCTACGTATCGTAGCAATAGTGTTCTTATGATTCTTAAAACGCGATATCGCATCTCATTTCTATGTTTTGTGGTAAGATATAATATGATTTGCGAAGTGTTATGTATTCCTCGTCTACACTTCAAATGAATGTGAATACGACACTTCCTCGCTAGGAAATAGAGCTTGCAGATATCTACGTATCGAAGCAATAGAGTTCAAATGCTTCTTAAAACGAGATATTGCATCTCATATCTATGTTTCATGGTAAGATATAATATGACTTGCGAAGTGTTATGCATTCCTCGTATACGATTCAAATGAATGAAAATGCGACACTTCCTTGCAAGGAAATAGCGTTTGCAAATGTCTACGTATCGTAGCAATGGAGTTCTTATGATACTCAAAACGCTATATTGCATCTCATATCTATGTTTCATGATAAGATATAATATTCATTGCGAAGTGTTATGCATTCCTCGTATACGATACAAATGAATGTAGATGAGACACTTCCTTGCAAGGAAATAGCGTTTGCAGTTGTCTACGTATCGTAGCAATAGTGTTCTTATGACTATTAAAACCCGAAATCGCATCTCAGTTCTATGTTTCATGGTAAGATATAATATGATTTGCGAAGTGTTATGTATTCCTCGTCTACACTTCAAATGAATTATGAATGCGACATTTCCTTGCTAGGAAATAGCGTTTGCATATGTCTATGTATCGTAGCAATAGTGTTCTTATGATTCTTAAAACGCGATATCGCATCTCATTTCTATGTTTTATGGTAAGATATAATATGATTTGCGAAATGTTATGTATTCCTCGTCTACACTTCAAATGAATGTAAATGCGACACTTCCTTGCTAGGAAATAGCGTCTGGAGATGTCTAGGTATCGTAGCGATAGAGTTCTAATGCTTCTTAACACGCGATATCGCAACTCATTTCTATGTTTCATGGTAAGATATAACATGCTTTGCGAAGTGTCATGTATTCCTCGTCTACACTTCAAATGAATGTAAATGCGGCACTTCCTTGCTAGGAAATATTGTCTGCAGATGTCTATGTATCGTAGCAATAGAGTTCAAATGCTTCTTAAAACGAGATATAGCATCTCATATCTATCTTTCATGATAAGATATAATATTCATTGCGAAGTCTTATGCATTCCTCGTCTACGATTCAAATGAATGTAAATGCGCAACTTCCTTGCAAGGAAATAGCGTTTGCAGATGTCTACGTATCGTAGCAATAGAGTTCTTATGATTCTTGAAACGCGATATCGCATCTCATTTCTATGTTTCATGGTAAGATATAATATGATTTGCGAAGTGATACGTATTCCTCGTCTACACTTCAAATGAATGTGAATGCGACACTTCCTCGCTAGGAAATAGCGTTTGCAGATGTCTACGTATCGTAGCAATAGATTTCTAATGCTTCTTAGAACGCGATATCGCATCTCATTTCTATGTTTCATGGTAAGATATAATATGATTTGCGAAGTGTTATGTATTCCTCGTCTACACTTCAAGTGAATGTAAATGCGACACTTCCATGCAAGGAAATAGCGTTTGCAGATGTCTACGTATCGTAGCAATGGAGTTCTTATGATACTTAAAACGCGATATCGCATCTCATTTCTATGGTTCATGGTATGATATAATATGATTTGCGAAGTGTCATGTATTCCTCGTCTACACTTCAAATGAATGTAAATGCGACACTTCCTTGCAAGGAAATAGCGTTTGCAGTTGTGTACGTATCGTAGCAATAGAGTTCTTATGATTCTTAAAACGCGATATCGCATCTCATTTCTATGTTTCATGGTAAGATATAATATGATTTGCGAAGTGTTATGTACTCCTCGTCTACACTTCAAATGAATGTGAATGCGACATTTCCTCGCTAGGAAATAGCGTTTGCAGTTGTGTACGTACCGTAGAAATAGAGTTCTTATGATTCTTAAAACGCGATATCGCGTCTCATTTCTATGTTTCATGGTAAGATATAATATGATTTGAGAAGTCTTATGTATTCCTCGTCTACACTTCAAATGAATGTAAATGCGACACTTCCTTGCTAGGAAATAGCGTCTGGAGATGTCTAGGTATCGTAGCGATAGAGTTCTAATGCTACTTAAAACGCGATATCGCAACTCATTTCTATGTTTCATGGTAAGATATAATATGATTTGCGAAGTGTCATGTAATCCTCGTCTACACTTCAAATGAATGTAAATGAGACACTTCTTCGCTAGGAAATAGCGCTTGCAGATGTCTACGTATCGTAGCAATAGAGTTCTTATGATTCTTAAAACGCGATATCACATCTCATTTCTATGTTTCATGGTAAGATATAATATGATTTGCGAAGTGTTATGTATTCCTCGTCTACACTTCAAATGAATGTGAATGCGACATTTCCTCGCTAGGAAATAACGTTTGCAGATGTCTACGTATCGTAGCAATAGATTTCTAATGCTTCTTAAAACGCGATATCGCATCTCATTTCTATGTTTCATGGTAAGATATAATATGATTTGCGAAGTGTCATGTATTCCTCGTCTACACTTCAAATGAATGTAAATGCGACACCTCCTTGCAAGGAAATAGCGTTTGCAGTTGTCTACGTATCGTAGCAATAGAGTTCTTATGATTCTTAAAACGCGATATCGCATCTCATTTCTATGTTTCATGGTAAGATATAATATGATTTGCGAAGTGATATGTATTCCTCGTCTACACTTCAAATGAATGTAAATGCGACACTTCCTTGCTAGGAAATAGCGTCTGCAGATGTCTAGGTATCGTAGCAATAGAGTTCAAATGCTTCTTAAAACGAGATATTGCATCTCATATCTATGTTTCATGATAAGATATAATATTCATTGCGAAGTGTTATGCATTCCTCGTACACGATACAAATTAATGTAGATGAGACACTTCCTTGCAAGGAAATAGCGTTTGCAGATGTCTACGTATCGAAGCAATAGTGTTCAAATGCTTCTTAAAACGAGATATTGCATCTCATATCTATGTTTCATGATAAGATATAATATTCATTGCGAAGTGTTATGCATTCCTCGTCTACGATTCAAATGAATGTAAATGCGACACTTCCTCGCTAGGGAATAGCGTTTGCAGATGTCTACGTATCGTAGCAATAGAGTTCTTATGATTCTTAAAACGCGATATCGCATCTCATTTCTATGTTTCATGGTAAGATATAATATGATTTACGAAGTGTTATGTATTCCTCGTCTACACTTCAAATGAATGTAAATGCGACATTTCTTTGCTAGGAAATAGCGTCTGCAGATGACTAGGTATCGTAGCAATAGATTTATAATGCTTCTTAAAACGCGATATCGCATCTCATTTCTATGTTTCATGGTAAGATATAACATGATTTGCGAAGTGTCATGTATTCCTCGTCTACACTTCAAATGAATGTAAATGCGGCACTTCCTTGCTAGGAAATATCGTCTGCAGATGTCTATGTATCGTAGCAATAGAGTTCAAATGCTTCTTAAAACGAGATATAGCATCTCATATCTACCTTTCATGATAAGATATAATATTCATTGCGAAGTCTTATGCATTCCTCGTCTACGATTCAAATGAATGTAAATGCGACACTTCCTTGCAAGGAAATAGCGTTTGCAGATGTCTACTTATCGTAGCAATAGGGTTCTTATGATTCTTAAAATGCGATATCGCATCTCATATCTATGTTTCATGGTAAGATATAATATGACTTGCGAAGTGTTATGCATTCCCCGTATACGATTCAAATGAATGTAGATGAGACACTTCCTTGCAAGGAAATAGCGTTTGCAGTTGTCTACGTATCGTAGCAATAGAGTTCTTATGATTCTTAAAACCCGAAATCGCATCTCAGTTCTCTGTTTCATGGTAAGATATAATATGATTTGCGAAGTGTTATGTATTCCTCGTCTACACTTCAAATGAATGTGAATGCGACACTTCCTCGCTAGGAAATAGCGTTTGCAGATGTCTACGTATCGTAGCAATAGAGTTCTTATGATTCTTAAAACGCGATATCGCATCTCATTTCTATGTTTCATGGTAAGATATAATATGATTTGCGAAGTGTCATGTATTCCTCGTCTACACTTCAAATGAATGTAAATGCGACACTTCCTCGCTAGGAAATAGCGCTTGCAGATGTCTACGTATCGAAGCAATAGAGTTCTAATGCTTCTTAACACGCGATATCGCAACTCATTTCTATGTTTCATGGTAAGATATAACATGCTTTGCGAAGTGTCATGTATTCCTCGTCTACACTTCAAATGAATGTAAATGCGGCACTTCCTTGCTATGAAATATTGTCTGCAGATGTCTATGTATCGTAGCAATAGAGTTCAAATGCTTCTTAAAACGAGATATAGCATCTCATATCTATCTTTCATGATAAGATATAATATTCATTGCGAAGTGTTATGCATTCCTCGCCTACGATTCAAATGAATGTAAATGCGACACTTCCTTGCAAGGAAATAGCGTTTGCAGGTGTCTACGTATCGTAGCAATGGAGTTCTTATGATACTTAAAGCGCGATATCGCATCTCATTTCTGTGTTTCATGGTAAGATATAATATGATTTGCGTAGTGTCATGTATTCCTCGTCTACACTTCAAATGAATGTAAATGCGACACTCCCTTGCTAGGAAATAGCGTCTGCAGATGTCTAGGTATCGTAGCGATAGTGTTCTAATGCTTCTTAAAACGCGATATCGCATCACATTCCTATGTTTCATGGTAAGATATAATATGATTTGCGAAGTGTTATGTATTCCTCGTCTACACTACAAATGAATGTAATTGCGACACTTCCTTGCCAGGAAATAGCGTTTGCAAATGTCTACCTATCGTAGCAATAGTGTTCTAATGCTTCTTAAAACGCGATATCGCATCTCATTTCTATGTTTCATGGTAAGATATAACATGAATTGCGAAGTGTCATGTATTCCTCGTCTACACTTCAAATGAATGTAAATGCGACACTTCCTTGCTAGGAAATAGCGTCTGCAAATGTCTAGGTATCGCAGCAATAGAGTTCAAATGCTTCTTAAAACGAGATGTTGCATCTCATTTCTATGTTTCATGGTAAGATATAATATGATTTGCGAAGTGTCATGTATTCCTCGTCTACACTTCAAATGAATGTAAATGCGACAGTTCCTTGCTAGGAAATAGCGTCTGCAGATGATTAGGTATCGTAGCGATAGAGTTCTAATGCTTCTTAAAACGCGATATCGCATCTCATTTTTATGTTTCATGGTATGATATAATATGATTTGCGAAGTGTCAGGTATTCCTCGTCTACAATTCAAATGAATGTAAATGCAGCACTTCCTTGCAAAGAAATAGCGTTTGCAGATGTCTACGTATCGTAGCAATAGATTTTTAATGCTTCTTAAAACGCGATATCGCAACTCATTTCTATGTTTCGTGGTAAGATATAATATGATTTGCGAAGTGTCATGTATTCCTCGTCTACACTTCAAATGAATGTAAATGCGACACTTCCTCGCTAGGAAATAGGGTCTGCAGATGATTAGGTATCGTAGCGATAGAGTTCTAATGCTTCTTAAACGCGATATCGCATCTCATTTCTATGTTTCATGGTAAGATATAATATGATTTGTGAAGTGTTATGTATTCCTCGTCTACACTTCAAATGAATGTAAATGCGACACTTCCTTGCAAGGAAATAGCGTTTGCAGATGTCTACGTAACGTAGCAATTGAGTTCTTATGATTCTTAAAACGCGATATCGCATCTCATTTCTATGTTTCATGGTAAGATATAATATGATTTGCGAAGTGTTATGTATTCCTCGCCTACACTTCAAATGAATGTGAATGCGACACTTCCTCGCTAGGAAATAGCGTTTGCGGATGTCTACGTATCGTAGCAATAGAGTTCTTATGATTCTTAGAACGCGATATCGCATCTCATTTCTATGTTTCATGGTAAGATATAATATGATTTGTGAAGTGTTATGTATTCCTCGTCTACACTTCAAATGAATGTAAATGCGACACTTCCTTGCAAGGAAATAGCGTTTGCAGATGTCTACGTATCGTAGCAATAGAGTTCTTATGATTCTTAAAACGCGATATTGCATCTCATTTTTATGTTTCATTGTAAGATATTATATAATTTGCGAAGTGTTATGTATTCCTCGTCTACACTTCAAATGAATGTAAATGCGACACTTCCTTGCATGGAAATAGCGTTTGCAGATGTCTACGTATCGTAGCAATGGAGTTCTTATGATTCTTAAAACGCGATATCGAATCTCAATTCTGTGTTTCATGGTAAGATATAATATGATTTGCGAAGTGTTATGTATTCCTCGTCTACACTTCAAATGAATGTAAATGCGACACTTCCTTGCAAGGAAATAGCGTTCGAAGATTTCTACGTATCGTAGCAATAGAGTTCTTATGATTCTCAAAACGCGATATCGCATCTCATTTCTATGTTTCATGGTAAGGTATAATATGATTTGCGAAGTGTCATGTATTCCTCGTCTACACTTCAAATGAATGTAATTGCGACACTTCCTTGCCAGGAAATAGCGTTTGCAAATGTCTAGGTATCGTAGCGATAGAGTTCTAATGCTTCTTAAAACGCGATATCGCATCTCATTTCTATGTTTCATGGTAAGATATAATATGATTTGTGAAGTGTTATGTATTCCTCGTCTACACTTCAAATAAATGTAAATGCGACACTTCCATGCAAGGAAATAGCGTTTGCAGATGTCTACGTATCGTAGCAACGGAGTTCTTATGATTCTTAAAACGCGATATTGCATCTCATTTCTATGTTTCATGGTAAGATATTATATAATTTGCGAAGTGTTATGTATTCCTCGTCTACACTTCAAGTGAATGTAAGTGCGACACTTCCTCACAAGGAAATTGCAGGTGTCTACGTATCGTAGCAATAGAGTTCTTATGATTCTTAAAACGCGATATCGCATCTCATTTCTATGTTTTATGGTAAGATATAATATGAGTTGCGAAGTGTCATGTATTCCTCGTCTGCACTTCAAATGAATGTAAATGCGACACTTCCTTGCTAGGAAATAGCGTCTGCAGATGTCTAGGTATCGTAGCAATAGAGTTCAAATGCTTCATGAAACGAGATATTGCATCTCATATCTATGTTTCATGATAAGATATAATATTCATTGCGAAGTGTTATGTATTCCTCGTCTACACTTCAAATGAATGTAAATGCGACACTTCCTTGCAAAGAAATAGCGTTTGCAGATGTCTACGTATCGTAGCAATAGATTTCTAATGCTTCTTAAAACGCGATATCGCATCTCATTTCTATGTTTCATGGTAAGATATAATATGATTTGCGAAGTGTCATGTATTCCTCGTCTACACTTCAAACGAATGTAAATGCGACACTTCCTTGCGAGGAAATAGCGTCTGCAGATGTCTACGTATCGTAGCAATAGATTTCTAATGCTTCTTAAAACGCGATATCGCATCTCATTTCTATGTTTCATGGTAAGATATAATATGATTTGCGAAGTGTCATGTATTCCTCGTCTACACTTCAAATGAATGTAAATGCGACACTTCCTTGCAAGGAAATAGCGTTTGCAGTTGTCTACGTATCGTAGCAATAGAGTTCTTATGATTCTTAAAACGCGATATCGCATCTCATTTCTATGTTTCATGGTAAGATATAATATGATTTGCGAAGTGTTATGTATTCCTCGTCTACACTTCAAATGAATGTGAATGCGACATTTCCTCGCTAGGAAATAGCGTTTGCAGATGTCTACGTTCCGAAGAAATAGATTTCTAATGCTTCTTAAAACGCGATATCGCATCTCATTTCTATGTTTCATGGTAAGATATAATATGATTTGCGAAGTGTCATGTATTCCTCGTCTACACTTCAAATGAATGTAAATGCGACACTTCCTTGCAAGGAAATAGCGTTTGCAGTTGTCTACGTATTGTAGCAATAGAGTTCTTATGATTCTTAAAACGCGATATCGCATCTCATTTCTATGTTTTGTGGTAAGATATAGTATGATTTGCGAAGTGTCATGTATTCCTCGTCTACACTTCAAATGAATGTAAATGCGACACTTCCTAGCAAGGAAATAGCGTTTGCAGATGTCTACGTATCGTAGCAATAGATTTCTAATGCTACTTAGGACGCGATATCGCATCTCATTTCTATGTTTCATGGTAAGATGTAATATGATTTGCGAAGTGTTATGTATTCCTCGTCTACACTTCAAAGGAATGTGAATGCGACACTTCCTCGATAGGAAATAGCGTTTGCAGATGTCTACGTATCGTAACAATAGATTTCTAATGCTTCTTAAAACGCGATATCGCATCTCATTTCTATGTTTCATGGTAAGATATAATATGATTTGCGAAGTGTCATGTATTCCTCGTCTACACTTCAAAGGAATGTGAATGCGACACTTCATCGCTAGGAAATAGCGCTTGCAGATGTCTACGTATCGTAGCAATAGAGTTCTTATGATTCTTAAAACGCGATATTGCATCTCATTTCTATGTTTCATGGTAAGATATAATATGATTTGCGAAGTGTTATGTATTCCTCGTCTACACTTCAAAGGAATGTGAATTCGACACTTCCTCGCTAGGAAATAGCGTTTGCAGATGTCTACGTATCGTAGCAATAGATTTCTAATGCTTCTTAAAACGCGATATCGCAACTCATTTCTATGTTTCATGGTAAGATATAATATGATTTGCGAAGTGTCATGTATTCCTCGTCTACACTTCAAATGAATGTAAATGCGACACTTCCTTGCAAGGAAATAGCGTTTGCAGTTGTCCACGTATCGTAGCAATAGAGTTCTTATGATTCTTAAAACGCGATATCGCATCCCATTTCTATGTTTAATGGTAAGATATAATATGATTTGCGAAGTGTTATGTATTCCTCGTCTACACTTCAAATGAATGTGAATGCGACATTTCCTCGCTAGGAAATAGCGTTTGCAGATGTCTACGTATCGTAGCAATAGTGTTCTTATGATTCTTAAAACGCGATATCGCAACTCATTTCTGTGTTTCATGGTAAGATATAATATGATTTGCGAAGTGTCATGTATTCCTCGTCTACACTTCAAATGAATGTAAATGCGACACTTCCTTGCTAGGAAATAGCGTCTACAGATGTCTAGGTATCGTAGCAATAGAGTTCAAATGCTTCTTAAAACGAGATATTGCATCTCATATCTATGTTTCATGGTAAGATATAATATTCATTGCGAAGTGTTATGCATTCCGCGTATACGATACAAATTAATGTAGATGAGACACTTCCTTGCAAGGAAATAGCGTTTGCAGATGTCTACGTATCGAAGCAATAGAGTTCAAATGCTTCTTAAAACGAGATATTGCATCTCATATCTATGTTTCATGATAAGATATAATATTCATTGCGAAGTGTTATGCATTCCTCGTCTACGATTCAAATGAATGTAAATTCGACACTTCCTCGCTAGGGAATAGCGTTTGCAGATGTCTACGTATCGTAGCAATAGAGTTCTTATGATTCTTAAAACCCGAAATCGCATCTCAGTTCTATGTTTCATGGTAAGATATAATATGATTTGCGAAGTGTCATGTATTCCTCGTCTACACTTCAAATGAATGTGAATGCGACACTTCCTCGCTAGGAAATAGCGTTTGCAGATGTCTACGTATCGTAGCAATAGTGTTCTTATGATTCTTAAAACGCGATATCGCATCTCATTTCTATGTTTTGTGGTAAGATATAATATGATTTTCGAAGTGTTATGTATTCCTCGTCTACACTTCAAATGAATGTAAATGCGACACTTCTTCGCTAGGAAATAGCGCTTGCAGATGTCTACGTATCGTAGCAATAGAGTTCTTATGATACTTAAAACGCGATATCGCATCTCATTTCTATGTTTCATGGTAAGATATAATATGATTTGCGAAGTGTTATGTATTCCTCGTCTACACTTCAAATCAATGTAAATGCGACACTTCCTCGCAAAGAAATAGCGTTTGCAGATGTCTACGTATCGTAGCAATAGATTTCTAATGCTTCTTAAAACGCGATATCGCATCACATTTCTATGTTTCATGGTAAGATATAATATGATTTGCGAAGTGTCATGTATTCCTCGTCTACACTTCAAATGAATGTAAATGCGACACTTGCTAGCAAGGAAATAGCGTTTGCAGATGTCTACGTATCGTAGCAATAGATTTCTAATGCTTCTTAAGACGCGATATCGCATCGCATTTCTATGTTTCATGGTAAGATATAATATGATTTGCGAAGTCTCATGTATTCCTCGTCTACACTTCAAATGAATGTAAATGCGACACTTCCTTGCAAGGAAATAGCGTTTGCAGTTGTGTACGTATCGTAGCAATAGAGTTCTTATGATTCTTAAAACGCGATATCGCATCTCATTCCTATGTTTCATGGTAAGATATAATATGATTTGCGAAGTGTTATGTACTCCTCGTCTACACTTCAAATGAATGTGAATGCGACATTTCCTCGCTAGGAAATAGCGTTTGCAGTTGTGTACGTACCGTAGCAATAGAGTTCTTATGATTCTTAAAACGCGATATCGCGTCTCATTTCTATGTTTCATGGTAAGATATAATATGATTTGAGAAGTCTTATGTATTCCTCGTCTACACTTCAAATGAATGTAAATGCGACACTTCCTTGCTAGGAAATAGCGTCTGGAGATGTCTAGGTATCGTAGCGGTAGAGTTCTAATGCTACTTAAAACGCGATATCGCAACTCATTTCTATGTTTCATGGTAAGATATAATATGATTTGCGAAGTGTCATGTAATCCTCGTCTACACTTCAAATGAATGTAAATGAGACACTTCTTCGCTAGGAAATAGCGCTTGCAGATGTCTACGTATCGTAGCAATAGAGTTCTTATGATTCTTAAAACGCGATATCGCATCTCATTTCTATGTTTCATGGTAAGATATAATATGATTTGCGAAGTGTTATGTATTCCTCGTCTACACTTCAAATGAATGTGAATGCGACATTTCCTCGCTAGGAAATAGCGTTTGCAGATGTCTACGTATCGTAGCAATAGATTTCTAATGCTTCTTAAAACGCGATATCGCATCGCATTTCTATGTTTCATGGTAAGATATAATATGATTTGCGAAGTGTCATGTATTCCTCGTCTACACTTCAAATGAATGTAAATGCGACACCTCCTTGCAAGGAAATAGCGTTTGCAGTTGTCTACGTATCGTAGCAATAGAGTTCTTATGATTCTTAAAACGCGATATCGCATCTCATTTCTATGTTTCATGGTAAGATATAATATGATTTGCGAAGTGATATGTATTCCTCGTCTACACTTCAAATCAATGTGAATGCGACACTTCCTCGCTAGGAAATAGCGTTTGCAGATGTCTACGTATCGTAGCAATAGATTTCTAATGCTTCTTAAAACGCGATATCGCATCTCATTTCTATGTTTCATGGTAAGATATAATATGATTTGCGAAGTGTTATATGTTCCTCAACTACACTTCAAATGAATGTAAATGCGACACTTCCTTGCTAGGAAGTAGCGTCTGCAGATGTCTAGGTATCGTAGCAATAGATTTCTAATGCTTCTTAAAACGCGATATCGCATCTCATTTCTATGTTTCATGGTAAGATATAATATGATTTGCGAAGTGTTATGTATTCCTCGTCTACACTTCAAGTGAATGTAAATGCGAAACTTCCATGCAAGGAAATAGCGTTTGCAGATGTCTACGTATCGTAGCAATGGAGTTCTTATGATACTTAAAACGCGATATCGCATCTCATTTCTATGGTTCATGGTATGATATAATATGATTTGCGAAGTGTCATGTATTCCTCGTCTACACTTCAAATGAATGTAAATGCGACACTTCCTAGCAAGGAAATAGCGTTTGCAGATGTCTACGTATCGTAGCAATAGATTTCTAATGCTTCTTAGGACGCGATATCGCATCTCATTTCTATGTTTCATGGTAAGATATAATATGATTTGCGAAGTGTTATGTATTCCTCGTCTACACTTCAAATGAATGTGAATGCGACATTTCCTCGCTAGGAAATAGCGTTTGCAGATGTCTACGTATCGTAGCAATAGTGTTCTTATGATTCTTAAAACGCGATATCGCATCTCATTTCTATGTTTTGTGGTAAGATATAATATGATTTGCGAAGTGTTATGTATTCCTCGTCTACACTTCAAATGAATGTGAATACGACACTTCCTCGCTAGGAAATAGAGCTTGCAGATATCTACGTATCGAAGCAATAGAGTTCAAATGCTTCTTAAAACGAGATATTGCATCTCATATCTATGTTTCATGGTAAGATATAATATGACTTGCGAAGTGTTATGCATTCCTCGTATACGATTCAAATGAATGAAAATGCGACACTTCCTTGCAAGGAAATAGCGTTTGCAAATGTCTACGTATCGTAGCAATGGAGTTCTTATGATACTCAAAACGCTATATTGCATCTCATATCTATGTTTCATGATGAGATATAATATTCATTGCGAAGTGTTATGCATTCCTCGTATACGATACAAATGAATGTAGATGAGACGCTTCCTTGCAAGGAAATAGCGTTTGCAGTTGTCTACGTATCGTAGCAATAGTGTTCTTATGACTATTAAAACCCGAAATCGCATCTCAGTTCTATGTTTCATGGTAAGATATAATATGATTTGCGAAGTGTTATGTATTCCTCGTCTACACTTCAAATGAATTATGAATGCGACATTTCCTTGCTAGGAAATAGCGCTTGCAGATGTCTACGTATCGTAGCAATAGAGTTCTTATGATTCTTAAAACGCGATATCGCATCTCATTTCTATGTTTCATGGTAAGATATAATATGATTCGCGAAGTGTTATGTATTCCTCGTCTACACTTCAAATGAATGTGAATGCGACATTTCCTCGCTAGGAAATAGCGTTTGCAGATGTCTACGTATCGTAGCAATAGATTTCTAATGCTTCTTAAAACGCGATATCGCATCGCATTTCTATGTTTCATGGTAAGATATAATATGATTTGCGAAGTGTCATGTATTCCTCGTCTACACTTCAAATGAATGTAAATGCGACACCTCCTTGCAAGGAAATAGCGTTTGCAGTTGTCTACGTATCGTAGCAATAGAGTTCTTATGATTCTTAAAACGCGATATCGCATCTCATTTCTATGTTTCATGGTAAGATATAATATGATTTGCGAAGTGATATGTATTCCTCGTCTACACTTCAAATCAATGTGAATGCGACACTTCCTCGCTAGGAAATAGCGTTTGCAGATGTCTACGTATCGTAGCAATAGATTTCTAATGCTTCTTAAAACGCGATATCGCATCTCATTTCTATGTTTCATGGTAAGATATAATATGATTTGCGAAGTGTTATATGTTCCTCAACTACACTTCAAATGAATGTAAATGCGACACTTCCTTGCTAGGAAGTAGCGTCTGCAGATGTCTAGGTATCGTAGCAATAGATTTCTAATGCTTCTTAAAACGCGATATCGCATCTCATTTCTATGTTTCATGGTAAGATATAATATGATTTGCGAAGTGTTATGTATTCCTCGTCTACACTTCAAGTGAATGTAAATGCGACACTTCCATGCAAGGAAATAGCGTTTGCAGATGTCTACGTATCGTAGCAATGGAGTTCTTATGATACTTAAAACGCGATATCGCATCTCATTTCTATGGTTCATGGTATGATATAATATGATTTGCGAAGTGTCATGTATTCCTCGTCTACACTTCAAATGAATGTAAATGCGACACTTCCTAGCAAGGAAATAGCGTTTGCAGATGTCTACGTATCGTAGCAATAGATTTCTAATGCTTCTTAGGACGCGATATCGCATCTCATTCCTATGTTTCATGGTAAGATATAATATGATTTGCGAAGTGTTATGTATTCCTCGTCTACACTTCAAATGAATGTGAATGCGACATTTCCTCGCTAGGAAATAGCGTTTGCAGATGTCTACGCATCGTAGCAATAGTGTTCTTATGATTCTTGAAACGCGATATCGCATCTCATTTCTATGTTTTGTGGTAAGATATAATATGATTTGCGAAGTGTTATGTATTCCTCGTCTACACTTCAAATGAATGTGAATACGACACTTCCTCGCTAGGAAATAGAGCTTGCAGATATCTACGTATCGAAGCAATAGAGTTCAAATGCTTCTTAAAACGAGATATTGCATCTCATATCTATGTTTCATGGTAAGATATAATATGACTTGCGAAGTGTTATGCATTCCTCGTATAGGATTCAAATGAATGAAAATGCGACACTTCCTTGCAAGGAAATAGCGTTTGCAAATGTCTACGTATCGTAGCAATGGAGTTCTTATGATACTCAAAACGCTATATTGCATCTCATATCTATGTTTCATGATAAGATATAATATTCATTGTGAAGTGTTATGCATTCCTCGTATACGATACAAATGAATGTAGATGAGACACTTCCTTGCAAGGAAATAGCGTTTGCAGTTGTCTACGTATCGTAGCAATAGTGTTCTTATGACTATTAAAACCCGAAATCGCATCTCAGTTCTATGTTTCATGGTAAGATATAATATGATTTGCGAAGTGTTATGTATTCCTCGTCTACACTTCAAATGAATTATGAATGCGACATTTCCTTGCTAGGAAATAGCGTTTGCATATGTCTATGTATCGTAGCAATAGTGTTCTTATGATTCTTAAAACGCGATATCGCATCTCATTTCTATGTTTTATGGTAAGATATAATATGATTTGCGAAATGTTATGTATTCCTCGTCTACACTTCAAATGAATGTAAATGCGACACTTCCTTGCTAGGAAATAGCGTCTGGAGATGTCTAGGTATCGTAGCGATAGAGTTCTAATGCTTCTTAACACGCGATATCGCAACTCATTTCTATGTTTCATGGTAAGATATAACATGCTTTGCGAAGTGTCATGTATTCCTCGTCTACACTTCAAATGAATGTAAATGCGGCACTTCCTTGCTAGGAAATATTGTCTGCAGATGTCTATGTATCGTAGCAATAGAGTTCAAATGCTTCTTAAAACGAGATATAGCATCTCATATCTATCTTTCATGATAAGATATAATATTCATTGCGAAGTCTTATGCATTCCTCGTCTACGATTCAAATGAATGTAAATGCGCAACTTCCTTGCAAGGAAATAGCGTTTGCAGATGTCTACGTATCGTAGCAATAGAGTTCTTATGATTCTTGAAACGCGATATCGCATCTCATTTCTATGTTTCATGGTAAGATATAATATGATTTGCGAAGTGATACGTATTCCTCGTCTACACTTCAAATGAATGTGAATGCGACACTTCCTCGCTAGGAAATAGCGTTTGCAGATGTCTACGTATCGTAGCAATAGATTTCTAATGCTTCTTAGAACGCGATATCGCATCTCATTTCTATGTTTCATGGTAAGATATAATATGATTTGCGAAGTGTTATGTATTCCTCGTCTACACTTCAAGTGAATGTAAATGCGACACTTCCATGCAAGGAAATAGCGTTTGCAGATGTCTACGTATCGTAGCAATGGAGTTCTTATGATACTTAAAACGCGATATCGCATCTCATTTCTATGGTTCATGGTATGATATAATATGATTTGCGAAGTGTCATGTATTCCTCGTCTACACTTCAAATGAATGTAAATGCGACACTTCCTAGCAAGGAAATAGCGTTTGCAGATGTCTACGTATCGTAGCAATAGATTTCTAATGCTTCTTAGGACGCGATATCGCATCTCATTTCTATGTTTCATGGTAAGATATAATATGATTTGCGAAGTGTTATGTATTCCTCGTCTACACTTCAAAGGAATGTGAATGCGACACTTCCTCGCTAGGAAATAGCGTTTGCAGATGTCTACGTATCGTAGCAATAGATTTCTAATGCTTCTTAAGACGCGATATCGCATCGCATTTCTATGTTTCATGGTAAGATATAATATGATTTGCGAAGTGTCATGTATTCCTCGTCTACACTTCAAATGAATGTAAATGCGACACTTCCTTGCAAGGAAATAGCGTTTGCAGTTGTGTACGTATCGTAGCAATAGAGTTCTTATGATTCTTAAAACGCGATATCGCATCTCATTTCTATGTTTCATGGTAAGATATAATATGATTTGCGAAGTGTTATGTACTCCTCGTCTACACTTCAAATGAATGTGAATGCGACATTTCCTCGCTAGGAAATAGCGTTTGCAGTTGTGTACGTACCGTAGCAATAGAGTTCTTATGATTCTTAAAACGCGATATCGCGTCTCATTTCTATGTTTCATGGTAAGATATAATATGATTTGAGAAGTCTTATGTATTCCTCGTCTACACTTCAAATGAATGTAAATGCGACACTTCCTTGCTAGGAAATAGCGTCTGGAGATGTCTAGGTATCGTAGCGATAGAGTTCTAATGCTACTTAAAACGCGATATCGCAACTCATTTCTATGTTTCATGGTAAGATATAATATGATTTGCGAAGTGTCATGTAATCCTCGTCTACACTTCAAATGAATGTAAATGAGACACTTCTTCGCTAGGAAATAGCGCTTGCAGATGTCTACGTATCGTAGCAATAGAGTTCTTATGATTCTTAAAACGCGATATCACATCTCATTTCTATGTTTCATGGTAAGATATAATATGATTTGCGAAGTGTTATGTATTCCTCGTCTACACTTCAAATGAATGTGAATGCGACATTTCCTCGCTAGGAAATAGCGTTTGCAGATGTCTACGTATCGTAGCAATAGATTTCTAATGCTTCTTAAAACGCGATATCGCATCTCATTTCTATGTTTCATGGTAAGATATAATATGATTTGCGAAGTGTCATGTATTCCTCGTCTACACTTCAAATGAATGTAAATGCGACACCTCCTTGCAAGGAAATAGCGTTTGCAGTTGTCTACGTATCGTAGCAATAGAGTTCTTATGATTCTTAAAACGCGATATCGCATCTCATTTCTATGTTTCATGGTAAGATATAATATGGTTTGCGAAGTGTTATGTATTCCTCGTCTACACTTCAAGTGAATGTAAATGCGACACTTCCATGCAAGGAAATAGCGTTTGCAGATGTCTACGTATCGTAGCAATGGAGTTCTTATGATACTTAAAACGCGATATCGCATCTCATTTCTATGGTTCATGGTATGATATAATATGATTTGCGAAGTGTCATGTATTCCTCGTCTACACTTCAAATGAATGTAAATGCGACACTTCCTAGCAAGGAAATAGCGTTTGCAGATGTCTACGTATCGTAGCAATAGATTTCTAATGCTTCTTAGGACGCGATATCGCATCTCATTTCTATGTTTCATGGTAAGATATAATATGATTTGCGAAGTGTTATGTATTCCTCGTCTACACTTCAAATGAATGTGAATGCGACACTTCCTCGCTAGGAAATAGCGTTTGCAGATGTCTACGTATCGTAGCAATAGAGTTCTTATGATTCTTAAAACGCGATATCGCATCTCATTTCTATGTTTCATGGTAAGATATAATATGATTTGCGAAGTGTTATGTATTCCTCGTCTACACTTCAAATGAATGTAAATGCGACACTTCCTTGCAAAGAAATAGCGTTTGCAGATGTCTACGTATCGTAGCAACAGATTTCTAATGCTTCTTAAAACGCGATATCGCATCACATTTCTATGTTTCATGGTAAGATATAATATGATTTGCGAAGTGTCATGTATTCCTCGTCTACACTTCAAATGAATGTAAATGCGACACTTGCTAGCAAGGAAATAGCGTTTGCAGATGTCTACGTATCGTAGCAATAGATTTCTAATGCTTCTTAAGACGCGATATCGCATCTCATTTCTATGTTTCATGGTAAGATATAATATGATTTGCGAAGTGTTATGTATTCCTCGTCTACACTTCAAAGGAATGTGAATGCGACACTTCCCCGCTAGGAAATAGCGTTTGCAGATGTCTACGTATCGTAACAATAGATTTCTAATGCTTCTTAAAACGCGATATCGCATCTCATTTCTATGTTTCATGGTAAGATATAATATGATTTGCGAAGTGTCATGTATTCCTCGTCTACATTTCAAATGAATGTAAATGCGACACTTCCTTGCTAGGAAATAGCGTCTGCAGATGTCTAGGTATCGTAGCAATAGAGTTCAAATGCTTCATAAAACGAGATATTGCGTCTCATATCTATGTTTCATGATAAGATATAATATTCATTGCGAAGAGTTATGTATTCCTCGTCTACACTTCAAATGAATGTAAATGCGACACTTCCTTGCAAAGAAATAGCGTTTGCAGATGTCTACGTATCGTAGCAATAGAATTCTAATGCTTCTTAAAACGCGATATCGCATCTCATTTCTATGTTTCATGGTAAGATATAATATGATTTGCGAAGTGTCATGTATTCCTCGTCTACACTTCAAATGAATGTAAATGCGACACTTCCTTGCAAAGAAATAGCGTTTGCAGATGTCTACGTATCGTAGCAATAGATTTCTAATGCTTCTTAAAACGCGATATCACATCTCATTTCTATGTTTCATGGTAAGATATAATATGATCTGCGAAGTGTCATGTATTCCTCGTCTGCACTTCAAATGAATGTAAATGCGACACTTCCTTGCAAGGAAATAGCGTTTGCAGATGTCTACGTATCGAAGCAATAGAGTTCAAATGCTTCTTAAATCGAGATATTGCATCTCATATCTATGTTTCGTGATAAGATATAATATTCATTGCGAAGTGTTATGCATTCCTCGTCTACGACTCAAATGATCGTAAATGCGACACTTCCTTGCAAGGAAATAGCGTTTGCAGATGTCTACGTATCGAAGCAATAGAGTTCAAATGCTTCTTAAAACGAGATATTGCATCTCATATCTACGTTTCATGATAAGATATAATATTCATTGCGAAGTGTTATGCATTCCTCGTCTACGATTCAAATGAATGTAAATGCGACACTTCCTTGCAAGGAAATAGCGTTTGCAGATGTCTGCGTATCGTAGCAATAGAGTTCTTATGATTCTTAAAACGCGATATCGCATCTCATATCTATGTTTCATGGTAAGATATAATATGATTTGCGAAGTGTTATGTATTCCTCGTCTACACTTCGAATGAATGTAAATGCGACACTTCCTTGTAAGGAAACAGCGTTTGCAGATGTCTACGTATCGTAGCAATAGAGTTCTTATGATTCTTAAAACGCGATATCGCATCTCATTTCTATGTTTCATGGTAAGATATTATATGATTTGCGAAGTGTTATGTATTCCTCGTCTACACTTCAAGTGAATGTAAATGCGACACTTCCATGCAAGGAAATAGCGTTTGCAGATTTCTACGTATCGTAGTAATAGAGTTCTTATGATTCTTAAAACGCGATATCGCATCTCATTTCTATGTTTCATGGTAAGATATAATATGATTTACGAAGTGTTATGTATTCCTCGTCTACACTTCAAATGAATGTAAATGCGACATTTCTTTGCTAGGAAATAGCGTCTGCAGATGACTAGGTATCGTAGCAATAGATTTATAATGCTTCTTAAAACGCGATATCGCATCTCATTTCTATGTTTCATGGTAAGATATAACATGATTTGCGAAGTGTCATGTATTCCTCGTCTACACTTCAAATGAATGTAAATGCGACACTTCCTTGCAAAGAAATAGCGTTTGCAGATGTCTACGTATCGTAGCAATAGATTTCTAATGCTTCTTAAAACGCGATATCACATCTCATTTCTATGTTTCATGGTAAGATATAATATGATCTGCGAAGTGTCATGTATTCCTCGTCTGCACTTCAAATGAATGTAAATGCGACACTTCCTTGCAAGGAAATAGCGTTTGCAGATGTCTACGTATCGAAGCAATAGAGTTCAAATGCTTCTTAAATCGAGATATTGCATCTCATATCTATGTTTCGTGATAAGATATAATATTCATTGCGAAGTGTTATGCATTCCTCGTCTACGACTCAAATGATCGTAAATGCGACACTTCCTTGCAAGGAAATAGCGTTTGCAGATGTCTACGTATCGAAGCAATAGAGTTCAAATGCTTCTTAAAACGAGATATTGCATCTCATATCTACGTTTCATGATAAGATATAATATTCATTGCGAAGTGTTATGCATTCCTCGTCTACGATTCAAATGAATGTAAATGCGACACTTCCTTGCAAGGAAATAGCGTTTGCAGATGTCTGCGTATCGTAGCAATAGAGTTCTTATGATTCTTAAAACGCGATATCGCATCTCATATCTATGTTTCATGGTAAGATATAATATGATTTGCGAAGTGTTATGTATTCCTCGTCTACACTTCGAATGAATGTAAATGCGACACTTCCTTGTAAGGAAACAGCGTTTGCAGATGTCTACGTATCGTAGCAATAGAGTTCTTATGATTCTTAAAACGCGATATCGCATCTCATTTCTATGTTTCATGGTAAGATATTATATGATTTGCGAAGTGTTATGTATTCCTCGTCTACACTTCAAGTGAATGTAAATGCGACACTTCCATGCAAGGAAATAGCGTTTGCAGATTTCTACGTATCGTAGTAATAGAGTTCTTATGATTCTTAAAACGCGATATCGCATCTCATTTCTATGTTTCATGGTAAGATATAATATGATTTACGAAGTGTTATGTATTCCTCGTCTACACTTCAAATGAATGTAAATGCGACATTTCTTTGCTAGGAAATAGCGTCTGCAGATGACTAGGTATCGTAGCAATAGATTTATAATGCTTCTTAAAACGCGATATCGCATCTCATTTCTATGTTTCATGGTAAGATATAACATGATTTGCGAAGTGTCATGTATTCCTCGTCTACACTTCAAATGAATGTAAATGCGGCACTTCCTTGCTAGGAAATATCGTCTGGAGATGTCTATGTATCGTAGCAATAGAGTTCAAATGCTTCTAAAAACGAGATATAGCATCTCATATCTATCTTTCATGATAAGATATAATATTCATTGCGAAGTCTTATGCATTCCTCGTCTACGATTCAAATGAATGTAAATGCGACACTTCCTTGCAAGGAAATAGCGTTTGCAGATGTCTACTTATCTTAGCAATAGGGTTCTTATGATTCTTAAAATGCGATATCGCATCTCATATCTATGTTTCATGGTAAGATATAATATGACTTGCGAAGTGTTATGCACTCCCCGTATACGATTCAAATGAATGTAGATGAGACACTTCCTTGCAAGGAAATAGCGTTTGCAGTTGTCTACGTATCGTAGCAATAGAGTTCTTATGATTCTTAAAACCCGAAATCGCATCTCAGTTCAATGTTTCATGGTAAGATATAATATGATTTGCGAAGTGTTATGTATTCCTCGTCTACACTTCAAATGAATGTGAATGCGACACTTCCTCGCTAGGAAATAGCGTTTGCAGATGTCTACGTATCGTAGCAATAGAGTTCTTATGATTCTTAAAACGCGATATCGCATCTCATTTCTATGTTTCATGGTAAGATATAATATGATTTGCGAAGTGTTATGTATTCCTCGTCTACACTTCAAATGAATGTAAAGCGGACACTTCCTTGCAAAGAAATAGCGTTTGCAGATGTCTACGTATCGTAGCAATAGATTTTCTAATGCTTCTTAAAACGCGATATCGCATCACATTTCTATGTTTCATGGTAAGATATAATATGATTTGCGAAGTGTCATGTATCCTCGTCTACACTTCAAATGAATGTAAATGCGACACTTGCTAGCAAGGGAAATAGCGTTTGCAGATGTCTACGTATCGTAGCAATAGATTTTCTAATGCTTCTTAAGACGCGATATCGCCTCTCATTTCTATGTTTCATGGTAAGATATAATATGATTTGCCTAAGTGTTATGTATTCCTCGTCTACACTTCAAAGGAATGTGAATGCGACACTTCACCGCTAGGAAATAGCGTTTGCAGATGTCTACCGTATCGTAACAATAGATTTCTAATGCTTCTTAAAACGCGATATCGCATCTCATTTCTATGTTTCATGGTAAGATATAATATGATTTGCGATAGTGTCCATGTATTCCTCGTCTACACTTCAAATGAATGTAAATGCGACACTTCCTTGCTAGGAAATAGCGTCTGCAGATGTCTAGGTATCGTAGCAATAGAGTTCAAATGCTTCATAAAACGAGATATTGCGTCTCATATCTATGTTTCATGATAAGATATTAATATTCATTGCGAAGAGTTATGTATTCCTCGTCTACACTTCAAATGAATGTAAATGCGACACTTCCTTGCAAAGAAATAGCGTTTGCAGATGTCTACGTATCGTAGCAATAGATTTCTAATGCTTCTTAAAACGCGATATCGCATCTCATTCTATGTTTCATGGTAAGATATAATATGATTTGCGAAGTGTCATGTATTCCTCGTCTACACTTCAAATGAATGTAAATGCGACACTTCCTTGCAAAGAAATAGCGTTTGCAGATGTCTACGTATCGTAGCAATAGATTTCTAATGCTTCTTAAACGCGATATCACATCTCATTTCTATGTTTCATTATAAGATATAATATGATCTGCGAAGTGTCATGTATTCCTCGTCTGCACTTCAAATGAATGTAAATGCGACACTTCCTTGCAAGGAAATAGCGTTTGCAGATGTCTACGTATCGAAGCAATAGAGTTCAAATGCTTCTTAAATCGAGATATTGCATCTCATATCTATGTTTCGTGATAAGATATAATATTCATTGCGAAGTGTTATGCATTCCTCGTCTACGACTCAAATGATCGTAAATGCGACACTTCCTTGCAAGGAAATAGCGTTTGCAGATGTCTACGTATCGAAGCAATAGTTCAAATGCTTCTTTAAAACGAGATATTGCATCTCATATCTACGTTTCATGGATAAGATATAATATTCATTGCGAAGTGTTATGCATTCCTCGTCTACGATTCCAATGAATGTAAATGCGACACTTCCTTGCAAGGAAATAGCGTTTGCAGATGTCTGCGTATCGTAGCAATAGAGTTCTTATGATACTTAAAACGCGATATCGCATCTCATATCTATGTTTCATGGTAAGATATTATATGATTGCGAAGTGTTATGTATTCCTCGTCTACACTTCGAATGAATGTAAATGCGACACTTTCCTTGTAAGGAAAACAGCGTCTGCAGATGTCTGTGTATCGTAGCAATAGATTTCTAATGCTTCTTAAAACGCGATATCGCATCTCATTTCTATGTTTCATGGTAAGATATAATATGATTTGCGAAGTGTTATGTATTCCTCGTCTCACTTCAAATGAATGTGAATGCGACACTTCCTCGCTAGGAAATAGCGCTTGCAGATGTCTACGTATCGAAGCAATAGAGTTCAAATGCTTCTTAAAACGAGATATTGCATCTCATATTTATGTTTCATGGTAAGATGTAATATGTTTTGCGAAGTGTCATGTATTCCTCGTCTACAACTTCAAATGAATGTAAATGCGACACTTCCTTGCAAGGAAATAGCGTTTGCAGTTGTCTACGTATCGTAGCAATAGAGTTCTTATGATACTTAAGACGCGATATCGCATCTCATTTCTATGTTTCATGGTAAGATATAATATGATTTGCGAGATTGGTGTCATGTATTCCTCGGCTACACTTCAATGAATGTAAATGCGACATTTCTTTGCTAGGAAATAGCGTCTGCAGATGTCTAGGTATCGTAGCAATAGATTTATAATGCTTCTTAAAACGCGATATCGCATCTCATTTCTATGTTTCATGGTAAGATATAACAATGATTTGCGAAGTGTCATGTATTCCTCGTCTACACTTCAAATGAATGTAAATGCGGCACTTCCTTGCTAGGAAATAGCGTCTGCAGATGTCTATGTATCGTAGCAATAGAGTTCAAATGCTTCTAAAAACGAGATATAGCATCTCATATCTATCTCTTCATGGATAAGATATAATATTCATTGCGAAGTCTTATGCATTCCTCGTCTACGATTCAGATGAATGTAAATGCGACACTTCCTTGCAAGGAAATAGCGTTTGCAGATGTCTACGTATCGTAGCAATAGGGTTCTTATGATTCTTAAAACGCGATATCGCATCTCATTTCTATGTTTCATGGTAAGATATAATATGATTTGCGAAGTGCTATGTATTCCTCGTCTACGATTCAAATGAATGTAAATGCGACACTTCCTTGCAAAGAAATAGCGTCTGCAGATGTCTACGTATCGTAGCAATTGATTCTAATGCTTCTTAAAACGCGATATCACATCTCATTTCTATGTTTCATGGTAAGATATAATATGATTTGCGAAGTGTCCACGTATTCCTCGTCTGCACTTCAAATGAATGTAAATGCGACACTTCCTCGCAAGGAAATAGCGTTTGTAGATGTCTACGTATCGAAGCAATAGAGTTCAAATGCTTCTTAAATCGAGATATTGCATCTCATATCTATGTGTTTCATGAAAAGAGTATAATATTCATTGCGAAGTGTTATGCATTCCTCGTCCACGATCCAATGAACGTAAATGCGACACTTCCTTGCAAGGAAATAGCGTTTGCAGATGTCTACGTATCGTAGCAATAGATTTCTAATGCTTCTTAAAACGCGATATCGCATCTCATTTCTATGTTTCATGGTAAGATATAATATGATTTGCGAAGAGTCATGTATTGCTCGTCTACACTTCAAATCAATGTAAATGCGACACTTCCTTGCAGGAAATAGCGTTTGCAGTTGTCTACGTATCGTAGCAATAGAGTTCTTATGATTCTTAAAACGCGATATCGCGTCTCATTTCTATGTTTCATGGTAAGACATAATATGATTTGCGAAGTGTTATGTATTCCTCGTCTACACTTCAAATGAATGTGAATGCGACATTTCCTCGCTAGGAAATAGCGTTTGCAGATTTCTACGTATCGTAGTAATAGAGTTCTTATGATTCTTAAAACGCGATATCGCATCTCATTTCTATGTTTCATGGTAAAGATATAATATGATTTACGAAGTGTTATGTATTCCTCGTCTACACTTCAAATGAATGTAAATGCGACATTTTCTTTGCTAGGAAATAGCGTCTGCAGATGACTAGGTATCGTAGCAATAGATTTATAATGCTTCTTAAAACGCGATATCGCATCTCATTTCTATGTTTCATGGTAAGATATAACATGATTTGCGAAGTGTCATGTATTCCTCGTCTACACTTCAAATGAATGTAAATGCGCGACTTCCTTGCTAGGAAATATCGTCTGGAGATGTCTATGTATCGTAGCAATAGAGTTCAAATGCTCTAAAAACGAGATATAGCATCTCATATCTATCTTTCATGACAAGATATAATATTCATTGCGAAGTCTTATGCATTCCTCGTCTACGATTCAAATGAATGTAAATGCGACACTTCCTTGCAAGGAAATAGCGTTTGCAGATGTCTACTTATCGTAGCAATAGGGTTCTTATGATTCTTAAAATGCGATATCGCATCTCATATCTATGTTTCATGGTAAGATATAATATGACTTGCGAAGTGTTATGCATTCCCCGTATACGATTCAAATGAATGTAGATGAGACACTTCCTTGCAAGGAAATAGCGTTTGCAGTTGTCTACGTATCGTAGCAATAGAGTTCTTATGATTCTTAAAACCCGAAATCGCCATCTCAGTTCAATGTTTCATGGGTAAGATATAATATGATTTGCGAAGTGTTATGTATTCCTCGTCTACACTTCAAATGAAGTGAATGCGACACTTCCTCGCTAGGAATAGCGTTTGCAGATGTCTACGTATCGTAGCAATAGAGTTCTTATGATTCTTAAAACGCGATATCGCATCTCATTCTATGTTTCATTGGTAAGATATAATATGATTTGCGAAGTGTTATGTATTCCTCGTCTACACTTCAAATGAATGTAAATGCGACACTTCCTTGCAAAGAAATAGCGTTTGCAGATGTCTACGTATCGTAGCAATAGATTTCTAATGCTTCTTAAAACGCGATATCGCATCACATTTCTATGTTTCATGGTAAGATATAATATGATTTGCGAAGTGTCATGTATTCCTCGTCTACACTTCAAATGAATGTAAATGCGACACTTGCTAGCAAGGAAATAGCGTTTGCAGATGTCTACGTATCGTAGCAATAGATTTCTAATGCTTCTTAAGACGCGATATCGCATCTCATTTCTATGTTTCATGGTAAGATATAATATGATTTGCGAAGTGTTATGTATTCCTCGTCTACACTTCAAAGGAATGTGAATGCGACACTTCCCCGCTAGGAAATAGCGTTTGCAGATGTCTACGTATCGTAACAATAGATTTCTAATGCTTCTTAAAACGCGATATCGCATCTCATTTCTATGTTTCATGGTAAGATATAATATGATTTGCGAAGTGTCATGTATTCCTCGTCTACACTTCAAATGAATGTAAATGCGACACTTCCTTGCTAGGAAATAGCGTCTGCAGATGTCTAGGTATCGTAGCAATAGAGTTCAAATGCTTCATAAAACGAGATATTGCGTCTCATATCTATGTTTCATGATAAGATATAATATTCATTGCGAAGAGTTATGTATTCCTCGTCTACACTTCAAATGAATGTAAATGCGACACTTCCTTGCAAAGAAATAGCGTTTGCAGATGTCTACGTATCGTAGCAATAGATTTCTAATGCTTCTTAAAACGCGATATCGCATCTCATTTCTATGTTTCATGGTAAGATATAATATGATTTGCGAAGTGTCATGTATTCCTCGTCTACACTTCAAATGAATGTAAATGCGACACTTCCTTGCAAAGAAATAGCGTTTGCAGATGTCTACATATCGTAGCAATAGATTTCTAATGCTTCTTAAAACGCGATATCACATCTCATTTCTATGTTTCATGGTAAGATATAATATGATCTGCGAAGTGTCATGTATTCCTCGTCTGCACTTCAAATGAATGTAAATGCGACACATCCTTGCAAGGAAATAGCGTTTGCAGATGTCTACGTATCGAAGCAATAGAGTTCAAATGCTTCTTAAATCGAGATATTGCATCTCATATCTATGTTTCGTGATAAGATATAATATTCATTGCGAAGTGTTATGCATTCCTCGTCTACGACTCAAATGATCGTAAATGCGACACTTCCTTGCAAGGAAATAGCGTTTGCAGATGTCTACGTATCGAAGCAATAGAGTTCAAATGCTTCTTAAAACGAGATATTGCATCTCATATCTACGTTTCATGATAAGATATAATATTCATTGCGAAGTGTTATGCATTCCTCGTCTACGATTCAAATGAATGTAAATGCGACACTTCCTTGCAAGGAAATAGCGTTTGCAGATGTCTGCGTATCGTAGCAATAGAGTTCTTATGATACTTAAAACGCGATATCGCATCTCATATCTATGTTTCATGGTAAGATATAATATGATTTGCGAAGTGTTATGTATTCCTCGTCTACACTTCAAATGAATGTAAATGCGACATTTCTTTGCTAGGAAATAGCGTATGCAGTTGTCTACGTATCGTAGCAACAGAGTTCTTATGATTCTTAAAACGCGATATCGCGTCTCATTTCTATGTCTCATGGTAAGATATAATATGATTTGCGAAGTGTTATGTATTCCTCGTCTACACTTCAAACGAATGTGAATGCGATATTTCCTCGCTAGGAAATAGCGTTTGCAGATGTCTACGTATCGTAGCAATAGTGTTCTTATGATTCTTAAAACGCGATATTGCATCTCATTTCTATGTTTTACGGTAAGATATAATATCATTTGCGAAGTGTTATGTATTCCTCGTCTACACTACAAATGAATGTAAATGCGACACTTCCTTGCTAGGAAATAGCGTCTGCAGATGTCTAGGTATCGTAGCAATAGATTTCTAATGCTTCTTAATACGCGATATCGCATCTCATTTCTATGTTTCATGGTAAGATATAATATCATTTGCGAAGTGTTATGTATTCCTCGTCTACACTTCAAATGAATGTAAATGCGACACTCCCTTGCTAGGAAATAGCGTCTGCAGATGTCTAGGTATCGTAGCTATAGAGTTCTAATGCTTCTTAAAACGCGATATCGCATCTCATTTCTATGTTTCATGGTAAGATATAATATGATTTGCGAAGAGTCATGTATTCCTCGTCTACACTTCAAATCAATGTAAATGCGACACTTCCTTGCAAGGAAATAGCGTTTGCCGTTGTCTACGTATCGTAGCAATAGAGTTCTTATGATTCTTAAAATGCGATATCGCGTCTCATTTCTATGTTTCATGGTAAGATATAATATGATTTGCGAAGTGTTATGTATTCCTCGTCTACACTTCAAATGAATGTGAATGCGACATTTCCTCGCTAGGAAATAGCGTTTGCAGATGTCTACGTATCGTAGCAATAGTGTTCTTATGATTCTTAAAACGCGATATCGCATCTCACTTCTATGTTTTATGGTAAGATATAATATCATTTGCGAAGTGTTATGTATTCCTCGTCTACACTTCAAATGAATGTAAATGCGACACTCCCTTGCAAGGAAATAGCGTTTACAGGTGTCTACGTATCGTAGCAATGGAGTTCTTATGATACATAAACGCGATATCGCATCTCATTTCTATGTTTCATGGTAAGATATAATATGATTTGCGAAGTGTTATGTATTCCTCGTCTACACTTCAAATGAATGTAAATGCGACACTTCCTCGCTAGGAAATAGCGTTTGCTGATGTCTACGTATCGTAGCAATAGTGTTCTTATGATTCTTAAAACGCGATATCGCGTCTCATTTCTATGTTTTGTGGTAAGATATAATATGATTTGCGAAGTGTTATGTATTCCTCGACTACACTTCTAATGAATGTGAATACGACACTTCCTCGCTAGGAAATAGCGCTTGCAGATGTCTACGTATCGACGCAATAGGGTTCAAATACTTCTTAAAACGAGATATTGCATCTCATATCCATGTTCCATGGTAAGATATAATATGACTTGCGAAGTGTTATGCATTCCTCGTATACGATTCAAATGAATGTAAATGCGACACTTCCTTGCATGGAAATAGCGTTTGCAGGTGTCTACGTATCGTAGCAATGGAGTTCTTATGATACTTAAAACGCGATATTGCATCTCATATCTATGTTTCATGATAAGATATAATATTCATTGCGAAGTGTTATGCATTCCTCGTCTACGATTCAAATGAATATAAATGCGACACTTCCTTGCAAGGAAATAGCGTTTGCAGATGTCTACGTATCGTAGCAATTGAGTTCTTATGATTCTTAAAACGCGATATCGCATCTCATTTCTATGTTTCATGGTAAGATATAATATGATTTGCGAAGTGTTATGTATTCCTCGTCTACACTTCAAATGAATGTGAATGCGACACTTCCTCGCTAGGAAATAGCGTTTGCGGATGTCTACGTATCGTAGCAATAGAGTTCTTATGTTTCTTAGAACGCGATATCGCATCTCATTTCTATGGTTCATGGTAAGATATAATATGATTTGCGAAGTGTTATGTATTCCTCGTCTACACTTCAAATGAATGTAAATGCGACACTTCCTTGCTAGGAAATAGCGTCTGCAGATGTCTAAGTATCGTAGCGATAGAGTTCTAATGCTTCTTAAAACGCGATATCGCATCTCATTTTTATGTTTCATGGTATGATATAATATGATTTGCGAAGTGTCAGGTATTCCTCGTCTACAATTCAAATGAATGTAAATGCGGCACTTCCTTGCAAAGAAATAGCGTTTGCAGATGTCTATGTATCGTAGCAATAGATATCTAATGCTTCTTAAAACGCGATATCGCATCTCATTTCTATGTTTCGTGGTAAGATATAATATGATTTGCGAAGTGTCATGTATTCCTCGTCTACACTTCAAATGAATGTAAATGCGACACTTCCTCGCTAGGAAATAGGGTCTGCAGATGATTAGGTATCGTAGCGATAGAGTTCTTATGATTCTTAAAACGCGATATTGCATCTCATTTTTATGTTTCATTGTAAGATATTATATAATTTGCGAAGTGTTATGTATTCCTCGTCTACACTTCAAATGAATGTAAATGCGACACTTCCTTGCATGGAAATAGCGTTTGCAGATGTCTACGTATCGTAGCAATGGAGTTCTTATGATTCTTAAAACGCGATATCGAATCTCAATTCTATGTTTCATGGTAAGATATAATATGATTTGCGAAGTGTTATGTATTCCTCGTCTACACTTCAAATGAATGTAAATGCGACACTTCCTTGCAAGGAAATAGCGTTCGAAGATTTCTACGTATCGTAGCAATAGAGTTCTTATGATTCTCAAAACGCGATATCGCATCTCATTTCTATGTTTCATGGTAAGATATAATATGATTTGCGAAGTGTTATGTATTCCTCGTCTACACTTCAAATGAATGCAAATGCGACACTTCCTAGCAAGGAAATTGCGTATGCAGATGTCTACGTATCGTAGCAATAGAGTTCTTATGATTCTCAAAACGCGATATCGCATCTCATTTCTATGTTTCATGGTAAGATATAATATGATTTGCGAAGTGTTATGTATTCCTCGTCTACACTTCAAATGAATGTAAATGCGACACTTCCTAGCAAGGAAATTGCGTATGCAGATGTCTACGTATCGTAGCAATAGATTTCTAATGCTTCTTAAAACGCGATATCGCATCTCATTTCTATGTTTCATGGTAAGATATAATTTGATTTGCGAAGTGTCAGGTATTCCTCGTCTACACTTCAAATGAATGTAAATGCGACACTTCCTCGCTAGGAAATAGCGTTTGCAAATGTCTACCTATCGTAGCAATAGTGTTCTAATGCTTCTTAATACGCGATATCGCATCTCATTTCTATGTTTCATGGTAAGATATAATATGATTTGCGAAGTGTCATGTATACCTCGTCTACATATCAAATGAATGTAAATGCCCCACTTCCTTGCTAGGAAATAGCGTCTGCAGATATCTAGGTATCGTAGCAGTAGAGTTCTAATGCTTCTTAAAACGCGATATCGCATCTCATTTCTATGTTTCATGGTAAGATATAATATGATTTGCGAATTGTTATGTATTCCTCGTCTACACTTCAAATGAATGTGAATGCGACACTTCCTCGCTAGGAAATAGCGTTTGCAAATGTCTACCTATCGTAGCAATAGTGTTCTAATGCTTCTTAAAACGCGATATCGCATCTCATTTCTATGTTTCATGGTAAGATATAATATGATTTGCGAAGTGTCATGTATTCCTCGTCTACACTTCAAATGAATGTATATGCGACACTTCCCTGCTAGGAAATAGCGTCTGCAAATGTCTAGGTATCGTAGCAATAGAGTTCAAATGTTTCTTAAAACGAGATATTGCATCTCATATCTATGTTTAATGATAAGATATAATATTCATTGCGAAGTGTTATGCATTCCTCGTCTGCGATTCAAATGAATATAAACGCGACACTTCCTTGCAAGGAAATAGCGCTTGCAGATGTCTACGTATCGTAGCAATTGAGTTCTTATGATACTTAAAACGCGATATCGCATCTCATTTCTATGTTTCATGGTAAGATATAATATGATTTGCGAAGTGTTATGTATTCCTCGTCTACACTTCAAATCAATGTGAATGCGACACTTCCTCGCTAGGAAATAGCGTTTGCGGATGTCTACGTATCGTAGCGATAGAGTTCTACTGCTTCTTAAAACGCGATATCGCATCTCCTTTCTATGTTTCATGGTAAGATATAATATGATTTGCGAAGTGTTATGTATTCCTCGTCTACAATTCAAATGAATGTAAATGCGGCACTTCCTTGCAAAGAAATAGCGTTTGCAGATGTCTACGTATCGTAGCAATAGATATCTAATGCTTCTTAGAACGCGATATCGCATCTCATTTCTATGTTTCCTGGTAAGATATAATATGATTTGCGAAGTGTCATGTATTCCTCGTCTACACTTCAAATGAATGTAAATGCGACACTTCCTTGCTAGGAAATAGCGTCTGCAGATGTCTAGGTATCGTAGCATTAGACTTCAAATGCTTCTTAAAACGAGATATTGCATCTCATATCTATGTTTCATGATAAGATATAATATTCATTGCGAAGTGTTATGCATTCCTCGTATACGAATCAAATGAATGTAAATGCGACACTTCCTTGCAAGGAAATAGCGTTTGCAGTTGTCTACGTATCGTAGCAATAGAGTACTTATGATTCTTAAAACGCGATATTGCATCTCATTTCTATGTTTCATGGTAAGATATTATATAATTTGCGAAGTGTTATGTATTCCTCGTCAACACTTCAAATGAATGTAAATGCGACACTTCCTTGCATGGAAATAGCGTTTGCAGATGTCTACGTATCTTAATAATAGAGTTCTTATGATTCTTAAAACGCGATATCGCATCTCATTTCTATGTTTCATGGTAACATATAATATGATTTGCGAAGTGTTATGTATTCCTCGTCTACACTTCAAAGGAATGTGAATGAGACACTTCCTCGCTATGAAATAGCGTTTGCAGATGTCTACGTATCGTAGCAATAGAGTTCTTATGATTCTTAAAACGCGATATCGCATCTCATTTCTATGTTTTATGTTAAGATATAATATGATTTGCGAAGTGTTATGTATTCCTCGTCTACACTTCAAATGAATGTAAATGCGACACTCCCTTGCTAGGAAATAGCGTCTGCAGATGTCTAGGTATCGTAGCAATAGATTTCTAATGCTTCTTAAAACGCGATATCGCATCTCATTTCTATGTTTCATGGTAAGATATAATATCATTTGCGAAGTGTTATGTATTCCTCGTCTACACTTCAAATGAATGTAAATGCGACACTCCCTTGCTAGGAAATAGCGTCTGCAGATGTCTAGGTATCGTAGCTATAGACTTCTAATGCTTCTTAAAACGCGATACCGCATCTCATTTCTATGTTTCATGGTAAGATATAATATGATTTGCGAAGAGTCATGTATTCCTCGTCTACACTTCAAATCAATGTAAATGCGACACTTCCTTGCAAGGAAATAGCGTTTGCAGTTGTCTACGTATCGTAGCAATAGAGTTCTTATGATTCTTAAAATGCGATATCGCGTCTCATTTCTATGTTTCATGGTAAGATATAATATGATTTGCGAAGAGTCATGTATTCCTCGTCGACACTTCAAATCAATGTAAATGCGACACTTCCTTGCAAGGAAATAGCGTTTGCAGTTGTCTACGTATCGTAGCAATAGAGTTCTTATGATTCTTAAAACGCGATATCGCGTCTCATTTCTATGTTTCATGGTAAGATATAATATGATTTGCGAAGTGTTATGTATTCCTCGTCTACACTTCAAATGAATGTAAATGCGACACTTCCTCGCTAGGAAATAGCGTTTGCTGATGTCTACGTATCGTAGCAATAGTGTTCTTATGATTCTTAAAACGCGATATCGCATCTCATTTCTATGTTTTGTGGTAAGATATAATATGATTTGCGAAGTGTTATGTATTCCTCGACTACACTTCTAATGAATGTGAATACGACACTTCCTCGCTAGGAGATAGCGCTTGCAGATGTCTACGTATCGACGCAATAGGGTTCAAATACTTCTTAAAACGAGATATTGCATCTCATATCCATGTTCCATGGTAAGATATAATATGACTTGCGAAGTGTTATGCATTCCTCGTATACGATTCAAATGAATGTAAATGCGACACTTCCTTGCATGGAAATAGCGTTTGCAGGTGTCTACGTATCGTAGCAATGGAGTTCTTATGATACTTAAAACGCGATATTGCATCTCATATCTATGTTTCATGATAAGATATAATATTCATTGCGAAGTGTTATGCATTCCTCGTATACGATACAAATGAATGTAGATGAGACACTTCCTTGCAAGGAAATAGCGTTTGCAGTTGTCTACGTATCGTAGCAATAGAGTTCTTATGATTCTTAAAACCCGAAATCGCATCTCAGTTCTATGTTTCATGGTAAGATATAATATGATTTGCGAAGTGTTATGTATTCCTCGTCTACACTTCAAATGAATGTGAATGCGACATTTCCTCGCTAGGAAATAGCGTTTGCAGATGTCTACGTATCGTAGCAATAGGTTTCTAATGCTTCTTAAAACGCGATATCGCATCTCATTTCTATGTTTCATGGTAAGATATAATATGATTTGCGAAGTGATATGTATTCCTCGTCTACACTTCAAATGAATGTGAATGCGACACTTCCTCGCTAGGAAATAGCGTTTACAGATGTCTACCTAACGTAGCAATAGATTTCTAATGCTTCTTAAAACGCGATATCGCATCTCATTTCTATGTTTCATGGTAAGATATAATATGATTTGCGAAGTGTTATGTATTCCTCGTCTACTCTTCAAAGCAATGTGAATACGACACTTCCTCGCTAGGAAATAGCGTTTGCAGATGTCTACGTATCGTAGCAATAGATTTCTAATGCTTCTTAAAACGCGATATCGCGTCTCATTTCTATGTTTCATGGTAAGATATAATATGATTTGCGAAGAGTCATGTATTCCTCGTCTACACTTCAAATCAATGTAAATGCGACACTTCCTTGCAAGGAAATAGCGTCTGCAAATGTCTAGGTATCGTAGCAATAGAGTTCAAATGCTTCTTAAAACGAGATATTGCATCTCATATCTATGTTTAATGATAAGATATAATATTCATTGCGAAGTGTTATGCATTCCTCGTCTACGATTCAAATGAATATAAATGCGACACTTCCTTGCAAGGAAATAGCGTTTGCAGATGTCTACGTATCGTAGCAATTGAGTTCTTATGATTCTTAAAACGCGATATCGCATCTCATTTCTATGTTTCATGGTAAGATATAATATGATTTGCGAAGTGTTATGTATTCCTCGTCTACACTTCAAATGAATGTGAATGCGACACTTCCTCGCTAGGAAATAGCGTTTGCGGATGTCTACGTATCGTAGCAATAGAGTTCTTATGATTCTTAGAACGCGATATCGCATCTCATTTCTATGGTTCATGGTAAGATATAATATGATTTGCGAAGTGTTATGTATTCCTCGTCTACACTTCAAATGAATGTAAATGCGACACTTCCTTGCTAGGAAATAGCGTCTGCAGATGTCTAAGTATCGTAGCGATAGAGTTCTAATGCTTCTTAAAACGCGATATCGCATCTCATTTTTATGTTTCATGGTATGATATAATATGATTTGCGAAGTGTCAGGTATTCCTCGTCTACAATTCAAATGAATGTAAATGCGGCACTTCCTTGCAAAGAAATAGCGTTTGCAGATGTCTATGTATCGTAGCAATAGATATCTAATGCTTCTTAAAACGCGATATCGCATCTCATTTCTATGTTTCGTGGTAAGATATAATATGATTTGCGAAGTGTCATGTATTCCTCGTCTACACTTCAAATGAATGTAAATGCGACACTTCCTCGCTAGGAAATAGGGTCTGCAGATGATTAGGTATCGTAGCGATAGAGTTCTTATGATTCTTAAAACGCGATATTGCATCTCATTTTTATGTTTCATTGTAAGATATTATATAATTTGCGAAGTGTTATGTATTCCTCGTCTACACTTCAAATGAATGTAAATGCGACACTTCCTTGCATGGAAATAGCGTTTGCAGATGTCTACGTATCGTAGCAATGGAGTTCTTATGATTCTTAAAACGCGATATCGAATCTCAATTCTATGTTTCATGGTAAGATATAATATGATTTGCGAAGTGTTATGTATTCCTCGTCTACACTTCAAATGAATGTAAATGCGACACTTCCTTGCAAGGAAATAGCGTTCGAAGATTTCTACGTATCGTAGCAATAGAGTTCTTATGATTCTCAAAACGCGATATCGCATCTCATTTCTATGTTTCATGGTAAGATATAATATGATTTGCGAAGTGTTATGTATTCCTCGTCTACACTTCAAATGAATGCAAATGCGACACTTCCTAGCAAGGAAATTGCGTATGCAGATGTCTACGTATCGTAGCAATAGAGTTCTTATGATTCTCAAAACGCGATATCGCATCTCATTTCTATGTTTCATGGTAAGATATAATATGATTTGCGAAGTGTTATGTATTCCTCGTCTACACTTCAAATGAATGTAAATGCGACACTTCCTAGCAAGGAAATTGCGTATGCAGATGTCTACGTATCGTAGCAATAGATTTCTAATGCTTCTTAAAACGCGATATCGCATCTCATTTCTATGTTTCATGGTAAGATATAATATGATTTGCGAAGTGTCAGGTATTCCTCGTCTACACTTCAAATGAATGTAAATGCGACACTTCCTCGCTAGGAAATAGCGTTTGCAAATGTCTACCTATCGTAGCAATAGTGTTCTAATGCTTCTTAAAACGCGATATCGCATCTCATTTCTATGTTTCATGGTAAGATATAATATGATTTGCGAAGTGTCATGTATTCCTCGTCTACACTTCAAATGAATGTATATGCGACACTTCCCTGCTAGGAAATAGCGTCTGCAAATGTCTAGGTATCGTAGCAATAGAGTTCAAATGTTTCTTAAAACGAGATATTGCATCTCATATCTATGTTTAATGATAAGATATAATATTCATTGCGAAGTGTTATGCATTCCTCGTCTGCGATTCAAATGAATATAAATGCGACACTTCCTTGCAAGGAAATAGCGTTTGCAGATGTCTACGTATCGTAGCAATTGAGTTCTTATGATACTTAAAACGCGATATCGCATCTCATTTCTATGTTTCATGGTAAGATATAATATGATTTGCGAAGTGTTATGTATTCCTCGTCTACACTTCAAATCAATGTGAATGCGACACTTCCTCGCTAGGAAATAGCGTTTGCGGATGTCTACGTATCGTAGCAATAGAGTTCTTATGATTCTTAGAACGCGATATCGCATCTCATTTCCATGGTTCATGGTAAGATATAATATGATTTGCGAAGTGTTATGTATTCCTCGTCTACACTTCAAATGAATGTAAATGCGACACTTCCTTGCTAGGAAATAGCGTCTGCAGATGTCTAGGTATCGTAGCAATAGATTTCTAATGCTTCTTAATACGCGATATCGCATCTCATTTCTATGTTTCATGGTAAGATATAATATCATTTGCGAAGTGTTATGTATTCCTCGTCTACACTTCAAATGAATGTAAATGCGATACTTCCTTGCATGGAAATAGCGTTTGCAGATGTCTACGTATCTTAATAATAGAGTTCTTATGATTCTTAAAACGCGATATCGCATCTCATTTCTATGTTTCATGATAACATATAATATGATTTGCGAAGTGTTATGTATTCCTCGTCTACACTTCAAATGAATGTGAATGCGACACTTCCTTGCTAGGAAATAGCGTCTGCAGATGTCTAGGTATCGCAGCAATAGAGTTCTAATGCTTCTTAAAACGCGATATCGCATCTCATTTCTATGTTTCATGGTAAGATGTAATATGATTTGCGAAGTGTTATGTATTCCTCGTCTACACTTCAAAGGAATGTGAATGCGACACTTCCTCGCTATGAAATAGCGTTTGCAGATGTCTACGTATCGTAGCAATAGAGTTCTTATGATTCTTAAAACGCGATATCGCATCTCATTTCTATGTTTCATGGTAAGATATAACATGATTTGCGAAGTGTTATGTATTCCTCGTCTACACTTCAAATGAATGTAATTGCGACACTTCCTTGCCAGGAAATAGCGTTTGCAAATGTCTACCTATCGTTGCAATAGTGTTCTAATGCTCCTTAAAACGCGATATCGCATCTCGTTTCTATGTTTCATGGTAAGATATAATATGAATTGCGAGGTGTCATGTATTCCTCGTCTACACTTCAAATGAATGTAAATGCGACACTTCCTTGCTAGGAAATAGCGTCTGCAAATGTCTAGGTATCGTAGCAATAGAGTTCAAATGCTTCTTAAAACGAGATGTTGCATCTCATTTCTATGTTTCATGGTAAGATATAATATGATTTGCGAAGTGTCATGTATTCCTCGTCTACACTTCAAATGAATGTAAATGCGACACTTCCTTGCAAGGAAATAGCGTTTGCAGTTGTCTACGTATCGTAGCAATAGAGTTCTTATGATTCTTAAAACGCGATATCGCATCTCATTTCTATGTTTCATGGTAAGATATAATATGATTTGCGAAGTGTTATGTATTCCTCGTCTACACTTCAAATGAATGTGAATGCGACATTTCCTCGTTAGGAAATAGCGTTTGCAGATGTCTACGTATCGTAGCAATGGTGTTCTTATGATTCTTAAAACGCGATATCGCATCTCATTTCTATGTATTATGGTAAGATATAATATGATTTGCGAAGTGTTATGTATTCCTCGTCTACACTTCAAATGAATGAAAATGCGACACTTCCTTGCTAGGAAATAGCGTCTGGAGATGTCTAGGTATCGTAGCGATAGAGTTCTAATGCTTCTTAAAACGCGATATCGCGTCGCATTTCTATGTTTCATGGTAAGATATAATATGATTTGCGAAGTGCTATGTATTCCTCGTCTACGATTCAAATGAATGTAAATGCGACACTTCCTTGCAAAGAAATAGCGTCTGCAGATGTCTAGGTATCGTAGCGATATAGTTCTAATGCTTCCTAAAACGCGATATCGCATCTCATTTCTATTTTTCATGGTAAGATATAATATGAGTTGCGAAGTGTTATGTATTCCTCGTGTACACTTCAAATGAATGTAAATGCGACACTTCCTTGCAAAGAAATAGCGTTTGCAGATATCTACGTATCGTAGTAATAGATTTCTAATGCTACTTAAGACGCGATATCGCATCTCATTTCTATGTTTCATGGTAAGATATAATATGATTTGCGAAGTGTTATGTATTCCTCGTCTACACTTCAAATCAATGTGAATGCGACACTTCCTCGCTAGGAAATAGCGTTTGCGGATGTCTACGTATCGTAGCAATAGAGTTCTTATGATTCTTAGAACGCGATATCGCATCTCATTTCTATGGTTCATGGTAAGATATAATATGATTTGCGAAGTGTTATGTATTCCTCGTCTACACTTCAAATGAATGTAAATGCGACACTTCCTTGCTAGGAAATAGCGTCTGCAGATGTCTAGGTATCGTAGCAATAGATTTCTAATGCTTCTTAATACGCGATATCGCATCTCATTTCTATGTTTCATGGTAAGATATAATATCATTTGCGAAGTGTTATGTATTCCTCGTCTACACTTCAAATGAATGTAAATGCGATACTTCCTTGCATGGAAATAGCGTTTGCAGATGTCTACGTATCTTAATAATAGAGTTCTTATGATTCTTAAAACGCGATATCGCATCTCATTTCTATGTTTCATGATAACATATAATATGATTTGCGAAGTGTTATGTATTCCTCGTCTACACTTCAAATGAATGTGAATGCGACACTTCCTTGCTAGGAAATAGCGTCTGCAGATGTCTAGGTATCGCAGCAATAGAGTTCTAATGCTTCTTAAAACGCGATATCGCATCTCATTTCTATGTTTCATGGTAAGATGTAATATGATTTGCGAAGTGTTATGTATTCCTCGTCTACACTTCAAAGGAATGTGAATGCGACACTTCCTCGCTATGAAATAGCGTTTGCAGATGTCTACGTATCGTAGCAATAGAGTTCTTATGATTCTTAAAACGCGATATCGCATCTCATTTCTATGTTTCATGGTAAGATATAATATGATTTGCGAAGTGTTATGTATTCCTCATCTACACTTCAATTGAATGTAAATGCGACACTTCCTTGCTAGGAAATAGCGTCTGCAGATGTCTAGGTATCGTAGCGATAGTGTTCTAATGCTTCTCAAAACGCGATATCGCATCACATTCCTATGTTTCATGGTAAGATATAACATGATTTGCGAAGTGTTATGTATTCCTCGTCTACACTTCAAATGAATGTAATTGCGACACTTCCTTGCCAGGAAATAGCGTTTGCAAATGTCTACCTATCGTTGCAATAGTGTTCTAATGCTCCTTAAAACGCGATATAGCATCTCGTTTCTATGTTTCATGGTAAGATATAATATGAATTGCGAGGTGTCATGTATTCCTCGTCTACACTTCAAATGAATGTAAATGCGACACTTCCTTGCTAGGAAATAGCGTCTGCAAATGTCTAGGTATCGTAGCAATAGAGTTCAAATGCTTCTTAAAACGAGATGTTGCATCTCATTTCTATGTTTCATGGTAAGATATAATATGATTTGCGAAGTGTCATGTATTCCTCGTCTACACTTCAAATGAATGTAAATGCGACACTTCCTTGCAAGGAAATAGCGTTTGCAGTTGTCTACGTATCGTAGCAATAGAGTTCTTATGATTCTTAAAACGCGATATCGCATCTCATTTCTATGTTTCATGGTAAGATATAATATGATTTGCGAAGTGTTATGTATTCCTCGTCTACACTTCAAATGAATGTGAATGCGACATTTCCTCGTTAGGAAATAGCGTTTGCAGATGTCTACGTATCGTAGCAATGGTGTTCTTATGATTCTTAAAACGCGATATCGCATCTCATTTCTATGTATTATGGTAAGATATAATATGATTTGCGAAGTGTTATGTATTCCTCGTCTACACTTCAAATGAATGAAAATGCGACACTTCCTTGCTAGGAAATAGCGTCTGGAGATGTCTAGGTATCGTAGCGATAGAGTTCTAATGCTTCTTAAAACGCGATATCGCGTCGCATTTCTATGTTTCATGGTAAGATATAATATGATTTGCGAAGTGCTATGTATTCCTCGTCTACGATTCAAATGAATGTAAATGCGACACTTCCTTGCAAAGAAATAGCGTCTGCAGATGTCTAGGTATCGTAGCGATATAGTTCTAATGCTTCCTAAAACGCGATATCGCATCTCATTTCTATTTTTCATGGTAAGATATAATATGAGTTGCGAAGTGTTATGTATTCCTCGTGTACACTTCAAATGAATGTAAATGCGACACTTCCTTGCAAAGAAATAGCGTTTGCAGATATCTACGTATCGTAGTAATAGATTTCTAATGCTACTTAAGACGCGATATCGCATCTCATTTCTATGTATTATGGTAAGATATAATATGATTTGCGAAGTGTTATGTATTCCTCGTCTACACTTCAAATGAATGTAAATGCGACACTTCCTAGCAAGGATATAGCGTTTGCAGATGTCTACGTATCGTAGTAATAGATTTCTAATGCTTCTTAAGACGCGATATCGCATCTCATTTCTATGTTTCATGGTAAGATATAATATGATTTGCGAAGTGTTATGTATTCCTCGTCTACACTTCAAAGGAATGTGAATGCGACACTTCCTCGCTAGGAAATAGCGTTTGCAGATGTCTACGTATCGTAGCAATATTGTTCTTATGATTATTAAAACGCGATATTGCATCTCATTTCTATATTTCATGGTAAGATATTATATGATTTGCGAAGTGTTATGTATTCGTCGTCTACACTTCAAATGAATGTAAATGCGACACTTCCTAGCAAGGATATAGCGTTTGCAGATGTCTACGTATCGTAGTAATAGATTTCTAATGCTTCTTAAGACGCGATATCGCATCTCATTTCTATGTTTCATGGTAAGATATAATATGATTTGCGAAGTGTTATGTATTCCTCGTCTACACTTCAAAGGAATGTGAATGCGACACTTCCTCGCTAGGAAATAGCGTTTGCAGATGTCTACGTATCGTAGCAATAGATTCCTAATGCTTCTTAAAACGCGATATCGCAACTCATTTCTATGTTTCATGGTAAGATATAATATGATTTGCGAAGTGTTATTTATTCCTCGTCTGCACTTCAAATGAATGTAAATGCGACACTCCCTTGCTAGGAAATAGCGTCTGCAGATGGCTACGTATCGTAGCAATAGACTTCTTATGATTCTTAAAACGCGATATTGCATCTCACTTCTATGTTTCATGGTAAGATATAATATGATTTGCGAAGTGTTATGTATTCCTCGTCTACACTTCAAATGAATGTGAATGCGACATTTCCTCGCTAGGAAATAGCGTTTGCAGATGTCTACGTATCGTAGCAATGGTGTTCTTATGATTCTTAAAACGCGATATCGCATCTCATTTCTATGTATTATGGTAAGATATAATATGATTTGCGAAGTGTTATGTATTCCTCGTCTACACTTCAAATGAATGTAAATGCGACACTTCCTAGCAAGGATATAGCGTTTGCAGATGTCTACGTATCGTAGTAATAGATTTCTAATGCTTCTTAAGACGCGATATCGCATCTCATTTCTATGTTTCATGGTAAGATATAATATGATTTGCGAAGTGTTATGTATTCCTCGTCTACACTTCAAAGGAATGTGAATGCGACACTTCCTCGCTAGGAAATAGCGTTTGCAGATGTCTACGTATCGTAGCAATAGATTCCTAATGCTTCTTAAAACGCGATATCGCAACTCATTTCTATGTTTCATGGTAAGATATAATATGATTTGCGAAGTGTTATGTATTCCTCGTCTGCACTTCAAATGAATGTAAATGCGACACTCCCTTGCTAGGAAATAGCGTCTGCAGATGGCTACGTATCGTAGCAATAGACTTCTTATGATTCTTAAAACGCGATATTGCATCTCACTTCTATGTTTCATGGTAAGATATAATATGATTTGCGAAGTGTTATGTATTCCTCGTCTACACTTCAAATGAATGTGAATGCGACATTTCCTCGCTAGGAAATAGCGTTTGCAGATGTCTACGTATCGTAGCAATGGTGTTCTTATGATTCTTAAAACGCGATA